>NC_081289.1:82819303-83119303 GCF_030490865.1 Poecile atricapillus | reverse complement strand
CATAAAGGATTCTTAAGGCAGAGATGTCAAGAGACAATATGCTATTAAAACTCCATGGGTTTTGTTTTAGCTTCTAAATTTTCACATTGTTATTTTGTGAAGAACAAGGCACAGACTGTGCCTCAGTTTAAACATCTGCATGAGTTAACTACCCCTTTGACAAAGCAGTGGAAACTCAGACTCAAGTATATACTTGGAACTGAGTACTATCCTGGATGGAAACACACTTCAAGGCTCTCCAGAAGTGAGAACCTTAATTTGAATTTAGGTGAAAGTATTTTAACTGGACTCAATACCTTCTAAAGTGAGTTAAGCAGGGACAACTGTACTGCTAGAATTGTGCTAAGTTAAAAAAAAAATTATTTCAAGGTGATTAGGGCCAGCATTAATTTTTGTGCATTAATTTTCAATTTCCATTCTCCAGTGGGTGACAGTGACCATGTTACTGTCTGAAAAAAAAAAAAAAAATCAATCTAAAATCAATGCAGTTTAATATATGAAGGAACAACTGTTACATGGCACTTCCCAGCCCTACTCAGCCTTCCCCTCCTCCCATGCCCCCACCTCTGCACACACACAAAGGACAGGCAATTAGCTTAGGATAGGAAAGGTTGTCACATTTTGCTTTCCACAGAAATTGGCAAACCACAAAATTTATGTCTCTGAAATGAAAGAATAACCTTACAGAAGTAGAGTGGGTGACAAAATGTGAGGAGAAATCATGGACCAACAACTCTCTAAGGAGGCAGAAGTCACAAAAACTTTTCTGAAATCCACAGAAAAGACTGTACAGGTGATCTAAATAATAAATAGATAACAAAAGAAAGAAGACTGAAAGGTTAAGAGGCAGCAGTGACAGAGGACTCTGCTGCTTTACATCTACTTTCAGTCCCAAACTGGTCTCTATTGAACTGCTGAGCTGGTTTTATGGACTAGTAGTTCTATTCAGATTTGGAAAAGTTAATGCAAATATACTGGTTTTTGTGTTGGTAACACTAGACTTTTTAAAAAAAAGTCTGATAAAAAAAATTCTGTAAATTCTTATTTGTCAAATAAAAAAAATCTCTCTGTGCCATTATGCTTGCTGGGAATAGAAGTGCTATGCTTTCTTCCCTGAGTTCAGATATAAAACAGAGCAGCTGTATGTTGCACATCAGACAGAACATATACATATATATAAATTCTTTCTATATTCAGTCTTTACATTTGCTTACATGAACTACAATGAGTGAACCTAAAATATCCCTCGGTTTCAGAGAGGGATCCAATGATTTAAACATCTATGATCCCTCCAATGAAGCCATATTTCCACTCAGGATTAATAAAGCTTTTGCTGTCATTCTTTGTCTCATTTCAGATACTACGTGACTGGGGGCCTTCAGAGGAGGTCCAGAGGAGTGGAGCAAGAACAAGGTCAGGGAAACATGATCTATGAAGAAACCCCAAAAAAAGGCTGATCAACCTCTAAAAGTGAAGACTGTCAACAGATACGGTCACAATGTTCCCCTGCTGAAAATTCTGGTGCCAAAGAGCAGAGTGATTTTTCCTCCCTAAACAGAAAAAATTGTAGAAAAATTACTTATAGGCTTGAGCTGCAGGAAGGTGCAATCAGGCTGGATGCTGCAGTTTTTTGGGGGGACAGGTATGGGAAGATACAACAACTAAAACATGTTGTTGCTAAAGACAGCTTAGACAGAAATAGCTTGGGAATACATTTGAAGTGTTTACAAACCCTTTGACATTTTTCTACTAACTAGTCTTTACATCTCCTTTCCCTGTAACTCATTGCATTTCTTCTTACTCTAAGACTTCCAAATAAAGGTTTATCGTCTTCCACAAAACAGCATTTATCACTGTGGTGTTCATTTCCTCTCCTTCCCCTTCCCTTGTGCAGCTTTTATCTCTTTGTTACAGCTACCCATGCAGATCTAATCAACAAACCAAAATAAGTTGAAATAAAGTAAGGAGATAAATGTGATTTTTGGTGGACCAAGAGCCTGTATGTGTTTTTATCTCTCATAATTAGCATGTTTTTGTTTTATATTTTGTGCCTAAACCCAAAGTTGATCCTAAAACTGATGCCAATGTTTCAGTTGAAGTTATGCTCATCTGAGTTTTGTAGTTGTAACTGCTTTATGCTGTGTTTTCCTAATGAGACTACTATTTTACTTTCATTTTTTGCCCACAAGTTCCCTGGCATGCAGTGATGAGAAGCTTGGAGCCAATTTCATGCTTATGTTATGGTAATTCCAAAACTGTTTCATGTAAACTGAACAAACTCTCCTTGCGGGAGGTACAGAAATAGGATAATTTCCAGACAGCGTCCTAATGGGCAAGCTTCTTTTGTCTGCCTGTAATTCCTACTCTTTGCTTTCTTTGTCATACTTTGCCTCATAGTCTGTAGTTCAATGAATTTTATTCTTGGTGATAGACATGCTTAAAAAAAAAAAAAAGCGAAGAAAATATTCTGAATAAGGGTTTGCATGGTAGATAAGGCAATTTTTTTCAAGGAGGAGGTCTTTCAATATAAGATGTAGGACATAGATTTCAGATGGGGTAGGCTTCCCATCATCAAGATGGCAATATTGCAGAATTAGGATGGAAAACCGCCTCTCCATTGGCCCTGGAAAGGATGAACACACATTGGGTGGTTGGTTTAGGTTGTTTGTTTGTATGGCTTGGTTTTTTTAAATTTAGATGCACAGCTGAGATACTGGTGATAGCAACTCACATCCATAGAATTTTAGAGAACTGTAGCTGGAGCAAATACCTTTTAGGAGAAATCAAGTTAATGATTACTTGTTATGGTGCTCAAACATTGCCTCAGGTGCTGGGTGGAGACCAAGTCAATGGATCTGTGATGTGCTCTGATGCTGGACCATACTGAGCAGCTGGGCTTTAATTTAAAAAAAAAAAAAAATTAGTTACATGCATATTCTTAAATTCTTATATGAATTAGATTTATCATATACTGCACAGTCCCATTTCCCAGGGCTTGTGCTTTGTGGTGCCACTCGTTGCATCCCATAGCTGCTGCCAGCATTGGTACCCAATTCAGTGCTATCATCCACAGATTTATCAGGTGGTGTTTGTCATCACGAAGAGAGCTATAGGCAGAACTGCCAAGAGGATGCTGCTTATTACATCTTTTGCTGTGTTGGCTCTATTTGAGACCAGAAGTACAGAAAAAAGAACTTCAATAAGCTGAATAATTCTTCTGTAAGTAATATTCCATTCAAAATAGCCAGGAAATTTTTGCTGCCCATATTTTGTGCTACCTTTGAGACAAACTGGTGTAAAGCTCAGGATATTTTCCTAGGTGCTAAATCCACACTAATCACTGAGGAAGTAGGAAAGAAGACATTCTTTCTGAATTTCTGTGATTCCTGGCCCTTTACTTCAAATCCATTAATACACAGGGATTTAGCACGATTGGACCTGCTGGTAGCCAATTAATTGACTGACTCTGTAGCTGGTGATAAGGAAAATGATTCCACTACAATTCAAGCACTTCATTACATCCTGCTCCAAGTCAACATTATATATATTTTCTACATTTCAAGATGGAAAACATGCTTTCAGTCAAAAGATAAAAGCTTTGTGCACAGGAAATTATAATAGAGTCTTTTATATTTTTATGTAAACCGATGATGTTAGAAGACAGTTTTCTTCTGTCACAATTCCTTGCTGCCACAAGGGAAAACTTACTTATTTGGTGTCTGGAAAATGAAACAGTGGTCAGTTTAATTAATACATCATAATAAATAAACTTAGTCGATTCATGTATGTGCATTACTTGGGAATTTTATCCATTAAGTGTATGTGTAAAGATGCAAGAAACAGTCCTGTTTCTAAAACAGTAGAGAAAATGTGACAGAGTGAATTTGTTTCAATTTGATTTGCTGACTTGCAGAGAAACTTTGGATCAATCACGCAACTCTTCTGCACCTGACTTTCTCTTCTTTAAAATTATGATAATTAAAGCCCAGAGTATCTTGTAAAGGGGTTCAGACAGAGATAAAAAAATAAAAGCAAAGTGATGCTAGTTCCAAAGAACCAGTTGAGGTTGGCTTACTGAATTCCCATAAGATATAAATGAGGATTTTTTTTTACTTCTAATCATAGCTAATTGCAACAAGGCTGTGATGAAAGTAATGGGAAGTTTAGGAAGATTTGATGTGATGGTGTGAGAGGAGACTGAAAAGATCAAATAGATTAGAGGGAAAATGGAATTAAAACTTGATCTTGTTCTCCCTGGAGTCAGTGGCAAAATTCTCATTGACTTTATGAAGCACACATATCCAGATTCAGAGGATGACCAAACAATATAAACATATATACATGAATATATGGTTTGGTGGCAGTAAATTCCTTAAGGTAAAGAAATGTCCTATCAGTGAAACTGCAATGGAGGCTTCTTAGAGCAAACAGAGAAATTCTTGTCCGTATGCACAATTTATAATTTGGCACTGTACAATTATCCAAAAAAAAAAAAAAATAAAATTCAAGATAACTACAGAAACTTATAAAAAGAATTCCTAAAATTTAAGAAATTTGGCATATTGCAGGACATAGCTGAAATCTGGAACTGTGTAGAAATTAAGCCTAAAAGTCTTTAGAAATTATGCCCAAGGTAAATTTTCTATTTTGAGATTTTATGCAGCTTTGGCCATCTTGCCACTATCAAGGCCTGAGAAGACAATTTCACCCATCTTCTGTTCTCAGGCATCCATCATCAGGCAGTGATTCTTTTCTGTCCTTTTCAGACAGGTTATGCATAATGGATTTATTCCAATTGTTGAGAGCGGGAACTACGGCAGATATCAGTGTTAAACATGTAATAAAAGGAGTTACTTACTATTTAATTGTTTCCTATGCATCACTGTTTGGCTTTTACATAAACCTTTCATTTTTAGACTAACTTTTGGAAGCTGTTGGTTTGTGTTGGTGTTATGAGAACTTGGATCTTACATGTGGAACAGCTTGAAGTGTGTGGGATTACCACACAGCCAGGTATTTCCATACAATCACTGTTACAATTTCTCTCAACCACAGACAGGGATGATAACAACTGAATCAGACACTTCAATCAGAGCACAGGGAAACAGATGTGTCCTCCAAAACATTATACTATTGTCTTTGGACTTTTCCCTTTTCCAGTTGCTCAAAAAATTTAAAATATTTTTTCCTAAGTATTTAACATAAAGAAATAATTTCTTTTTCTGTGTAATTTGTACATTGAAGGGGTCTTGTTTGGATGACACATAAAAAGGTGGTGACAATGTTTTGGAATTATATTTTTTAAAATGTTACTGTGAAAGTTTTCAAATTATTTGTGTGGGAAGAAAAGGATGAATAGTTAAACTAACAGTTAAAAGGAAACTACTTAAGCATCTGAATTTTATAGTATTTATCTTTACCACAAGACTATGGAACTCATTGTCACAGAGTATAATGTCAAAGGTGTAACAGAAAATAGTTAAGAATTTGATAAAATTTGTTGGGAATCAACTTGATAATTGAAGGTTGAAATATGCAGGTCTCAGAGTTTCCCAGATGATTCTGGAGTCCACATCCTGTGTGCATGTGGTGAAGGATGTCCCTCCTTGCCTTGCGAGACTCTTTTCATGGGAGATTGTCAGCTTTTGGGAAAGAAGTAGCACAGTGCTTGGGTCAGTATGGTACTTCTGAATCACATTGTGCTGCCCTGAAGTCCATTGAAACATGAATAATGTGCAGGGAGATAGGTGCAAGGATGTCTGGGGGGAGAGAGAGTGGTGGGAAGCAATGGCACACTGAGGAATTTGGAGGAGGCAGAAATCAATGTTCACTTAAAGAGTGTGTGGTACTTAAAGAGAGTGTCTTCAACCTCAGTTGAAGACATAAGCTGAAATGATAGAAGGGGCTTTAAATAACTTGTTCACTGATTTTGAGTAAGGTGTCCTTCCCACTTCCCTCTCCTCACCAACAGCTTATAGAATCTGACAAACTTTACAAGATAGGGGATCAAATACACAAGAGAATAAAGGTGAAGTCTCTCCAAATAAAGCATGACATGCAGAATTTTACAGAAGTACAGCTGAAGAGACACAAACACTTTTTAGCTGGAGATAAAGATCAGCATGCTTTAAGGGAGCTCATCCAATCCTAGGAAGTATAAGACAGAAGTAAGGGCAGAAATTTTCAGAGAGCTCTGTACAGCTGCCAGAACATTAGACCTGTGTGCAATCAGAAAGTAGAGGTGGAAAACAACTTCACAGAACTGTCTCATTTGAATTAGTCTTATATGAAATAATGCTTATAGTCTGGCTTAGGCAAGTATAAGCAAATCACTGCCTCTCGATCAGTAGTTTAGGAAGAATGTTATCTTAGATCCTCCTAAATATGCGGACATAAACACCTGAGCATCCAAGAAAAAATGTTTTGAAAGTGAAGGCAGTGCTTAACAGTGATTCTAATATTTGGAATTCTAAATAATTTGTTTTAAGGAACTCTGTTTATGAACAGAAAGAAAAAAGACCAAAAACTATGTAGAAATAATAGGACATGGTGGGCACAAGTGGACTGAATTTGCAGTGTTTGTGAAACCAGCCTCACTGAAGCCAAGTGAATATGCTGAAGATTGCAAGGCTGGGTCTGCAGGAAGAATTTGAAAAATAGTGTCCAGATATAAATGGACTTCAGTACAATTCTCAGGCCAAGAATATTATGGAAAAAAAGTAATAATTTTTTACAATGGTACCAGAGCTATTTTCTAGTTTAAAATTTAAACCCTGACCTGTCATGAATAGATCAGCCGGCCCACACAAACCTTCTCAATGTCTGCTTAGTCCAGTTGCTAACTATTAGACCTGGCAAAGTCTCACATGCTTCATTTGGAAAAATGTATGGGCCGAAACCTGACCACCAAAACAGTAAGAGTTAGGGTTCTGAGAATATTTTCCATGTTTATAAATGGAAATAATGAATATAAATGAACATAGTGAACATAAATGTTCATTTTCATCTTCAAAATTGGGGGAAGAAAAGATAACCTAAAAACGGTAATCCATGTTATTTGTGAATGAACAGGTAATGAAACAAGAAGTCATCCCTCGTCAGAACACTTGTCATTCTGATGTGTCATTTCTCTCAATTAAAATGAAGTTTGACTGAAATACAGGCTCATACCCTGATGCACCCTGCAGCTGCACTGGTTTTACAAGGCTTCAAATCACCCGAGCTAGCCTGGGATCAAAGCTGGCCCCCTGACTTTTGCTTTTCCTTTATCTATGAAAATGAATTGTTTCCAACTTAGACTTAAACATTGTAAGATTTGATAAATGAGTTTTAACCTGAGGTCTCTTGCTAATTGGAATGTCTGAAACTTGTTTCAGATAAAACAGACGTTTTCTGAAGATATTTGGGGACTAAGACTCATTCCAGGAAATATTAATTAATTCAGTGCCGGGCGACTTGGAGGGTAGAGTCCATTGGCTGTATGTTGGAAATACAAAAACTCTTCTCATAAAATACTCTGTCCTTTAGCATAATAGAAGCTGACTCAAACCCCAGTGAAGATTTTTTTTTTAACAGTGTATTTCTTTACAAATTCTTTATTCAGCATTCACATGAACAGCATTCAAATGCTGTTGTTGCTCAGAAACATTTCAGTTTAGGAACACTGTATTCCTCAAGAGCTGCTGTGTACAAGCTGGATCCCACTGCAAGGTGGGATCCTACTGGATCATTTTTACCCAAAAGTAAATGGGAGAGTGAAGAATTCCCTTTCTTTGCTGGGAAAGAAACAACTCAAATTAGCCTGTATTTTATTCTGAACATATACATGGTTGTGATTTAGTGATTGCTGCATTTGAAGTTCACAGGAAAATCTACTTGGTGATAATTTGTTCATACGCTCAGATCTTCAGTTGTTGGCATTCTGAAGATGAAGATCAAAATAGCTTAAAGCCGTAAGAATCTCAGTCAAGTTATAAGTGCATTTTGTAAGACTCTCCCTTTTTTTATTGCTTATTTACCTAGTTACTTTCACTAAGCATTCAGTAAATTAATAGATTTAAATTAATAGACAAGGAGCTAAACGCTTTCAGTGAGATAGTAATTTAAACAAGAGTTGCAACCAGAAATCAGAAAAACACCACTTTCTTTTATTCCATTATAGGAAGTTTTAATTCCTTTTGACCATTCAAATATAAGCCAAAACAGAACTGCTTAAAACAATACAAAGCAGAGCAAACACAACATTTTTAAAATCTATACTCTTTCAAAGACACTATCTGTTAGTTCTCTCTGTGAAGAATCCTCCACTTCAGAGATCTTTCCTGGTTTTTTACAGAATAGTTGAACTTATTTCCAAGTGACCTGTAATTCTGTTAAGGATATGAAGGTAATTGAATAATACATTTACCATTTAATAAATTGAGAAATGTATTTTAGCAGTGTAAGTATAGCTTACTCAGCACTTCCCTCCCCAGTTTAATAGCCTTTTCACTTTCAATAAAAACACAGAAGCCCTGGTTTCATATTATACTACAACAGACTTCTTGCAATTGATTTGAAAACATGAGCAGGAGAGACTGTTGCTGGAAGGGATGAGCACAACCAGCCCTGGACTCACTGCCCAGGAATGGCAATCAATCAATGAATATGATTTACTGAGCCAGATTTGCCCTCAGATTGCTGGCCAGATGAAACACGTATAAAGGCCTGCCCACAGGAGAGACAGGCATGGGCATTATTTAATGCCAGAGGTTTTTTGGGAATGGGACCAAAAACATCTTCTGTGGGAGGAAATGTGAGAGGAAATTGCTTGTTACACAGAAAAAGTGAGAGAGAATTGAGCTGTAAAGGTGAGGATATGGCTGGCGAGGAGAAGAAGGTTTGTGTACAATATATGGAAAGGAAAAGAGATGCTGAGTATCAACAAGCCAGCACAGATAAGGAGGAAACAAGGTCCATGAGGAAGGTAAACAGTTCGCGATTGAAAAGTGTAGCCTTGCCAAGAATACTAATTTACAGATAATTAAAGAAAAAAATGTCAGGGTAAATATGGGAAAAACTGCAAAAGGCTCAAAGCAGACTTAAAAATCCCCATTAACCTTATGATTCAGCATATTACAGTTGACAGTAACCAGAAAGACAGACATTACATGATTAAGTTCCAGACAATCTACTGTTTAGTAAGTGTTATCAGTCAGATTTCTGTGTTAACTTGGGCAGTACGCATTGCTTCCATTCCAGAATTATATCACAAATTCAGTGTTTGAAACTGCCACTTATTGAGAAAAGTTGCTGAATACACCTAGTTCCAGGGACCAGTAGTACTCATGGAATGAGCAAAGGACTTTAAAACCCTCACATTTTTATATAAAGATTCCAAAAAAGACAAAAGTACTACAGCAAGACAAATCTTGCATAAAAATATGTTTTCCAGGTCAATATTAAAATATTGTGAGGAAGCTTCTAATACTGTACCGGATCTGTAAATGAAACTAGTAACATGAATCCCTGGAGCTCCATCTCAAATACTTAAAATTGTATAAATTGGTAGTAGGAAAAAAGATGTTTTTATCCAAACAATTTCAAAAATTGGAGGAATGTCATGAAGTAACCTAGAGAGCTCTGTATATCTCTATGCCATATATTATCTGCTTTACAATAAAAAAAAATGTAGCAAGCGGCATAAAACATGGTACTTGGACTTCTCTCCACCTCTCTATGACTGCTCAGTGGCAAAATCCTTTTGCATCTAGAAAGAATCCCAGAAGAAATAAATGTTATTATGCATGATTCCCTTGGGATGTTAACAAAATTAAACAGAATTGTTCTCCTTTCTAGGAGAAGACTTCTGTTTCTCACTAAAATACTTGGAAAATGAGCATCCTTGCAGTATTTTAACAGGAAATAATGACAGAGACAATTTCTCTTAATACTTCAATGTATCACAGAGTACACTGCAAAATCTGCAAGGTTTGTGCAGCTGAATATATACATACATAAATTTTTTTAACGCAACTTTTGACATGGAAAATACACTATTAGTAAATGGATCTCTCTTCCTACACATTTCGATTTTATTGGTGCTTACAGGAAAGTTTAATTCTTTTATCTTTGGAGGATGAGGATAAAACCATTTTCTGACACACACATCATTTTTTTTGTGACATCTTAAAGAAATGTATAGAGGAAAATGGAAGAGTGTGGGCATGTCAGCATCTTACCTAACATGTCCCAAACCCAAACATAATCAATAATTTCCTATTAAAATTATGTGCTAAAACTGGTTATTTTTTTGTGTGTGTTGCAGAGGGAAGGTTTGCTTGCATTAATGCTTATGGTGTATAGATGTCTGAGTTGCTTCACAGCCCTTTTACCTATTCACTATGGTGATTGCTATAGAGGCAATCAAATAGTGGCCAGTTGTACAACGCTCCTTTGAACAAGGTTTCACAGAAATGACATCTGTTATGCATACAACCCATCTTTCAAGAACTAAAAGAGGTGTTACCAACATTTCACTTCCTCATGCAAATCCCTAGGTTCCTTAAATTTTATATGTATGCCATCATAAATAGCACAGTTTTCTTTGTAAAGACATGTAGCTTGATTTGGGTATTGAAAACACCTTGAAAGTCATGCATCTGGACTGGATAAGACATTTCTTCATCTCCAGGGCCTAAATAAATATTGTTCTAGGGGAGATTCATCTGAATCAGTGATTGAGAAAACTAAGTCTGCTGAAGGAAAATGTATTTCTTATTTCTTTGCTACAGTATTAGTAAATGAGGTGTGAAATTTTCACTTTAATGACATGATATTTACAAGTAACTCAAAGCAAAATATTTGTGCTATGTTATGCCCATCTTACTCACTACATTAGTCCCACCACCTTCAAGGAGACTAGTGCTGTGTGTACAGCAAGTGGGATTTTGATCTTTATTCTATTTCAGTCTGCTGCAGTTTGGTTTTGCATGATGACAGACCAGAAAGACGCATTCTGTAAGTTTAAATGGCACTTCCCAAGTTCTAACTGTTAATTTTCAAGTTGGTGCTGAAGTCTTGCACAGCAGTTTTGTTTCTAGAGCTGAGGCTGGTGTTCTGTTCCTAAAATGTATGGACATCAGAGAAGTCCCATTTTCCAACCCGCTTTGGGTTTACCTTGTTACCTACCTGAAGACAAAACCTGTCTGCCTCATTTTCTGTAGGGTTGGTGGGAAGATGATATGGCAATATTAAGGGATTTTCAGACTAAACTAGACAGTACTGCCGCAAGAGAAATCAGAAAAACACCTCCATAAATAAACAGGAGAGAAATGGTTGAATACATACACAATCTGGGACTGACAGAGAAATGTGCGTTTATAAATGTAATGAGACCAGTGGCCATTTAGTGATTCCCACTGCTAAAAAACACCTGATACCAACACAACTTTGTGTAGTAGAAGGCCAGTGTTGTGGAGAATGAATGCACTTCTGAGGAGGGAGTTCTTTCCTCAGAAAGGCTACAGCCTTCTTATTAAGTAATAATTTACAAAAGATTTTAACCCCTGTGGGTTTCCACAGCATCTCGACATAAGTTGTCAAAGATTTCTTTTATAAGACGCTTTCCCATATTAATCTACTTAGTCAATATCTTACACTTTTGCATATGTATGTGACGGTTTCTAATTTCAGCTTTAAATATGTATAAAATTTATTCTGACTTTCCTATCATAGTGCTCCTCTCTTTAATTTTCAGCAGAGTGACTGCAGTGGGTGACTATTGCTGGGGCACACTGAGATAAGAGCAACTGCTGCTCAGCCTTTCAGTAGCAAGTGCCTCTAAGCCAGAGCTGTTCCGAGCAGCAGCTTGGATGGGCCAAGGCAGCTGACTCAGGCAACAAAACTTGAAAGATCATTATAATAAATGAATTCAGACCTTGAGTGGGCTGCCAGTGATGGATTTACAAATCCCTTCTAAAATACACAGGACTGATGCTGTACTTTAATTAGCCACCAAGTTGATTTACAACTTCCAAAAGTAGATGTTATAACATGCAGAGATGCTGAACAGCACCTTTGCAAGAGCCATTCCTCAGGTTGGCAAAACAATTTCAGGTTTCCAGTTTGGCTGTTTGGCCAACCTACAGCATTTGGTGGCTTCTAGTAATGAATTTTTTGTTTGTTTTATGAAGAGTTTCATTCAAAACTGTAGAGAACCTTAGCAGCACTTAAGTGCTGCTTAACAGCTCACAGTGCAAAATGAAAGTTAGAGCAGTAAATGGTCAGGGTGTGCCAACTACCTGCAGGTTTGGAGGTTTCAAAACTCCAAGGTTTTGAAGGTGATATATCAGTTAGTTCACATTAGTAAATAATTCTGCAGATCTAATCTGAGTGCTGCATACTGAAATGTTAATGTGCTTTTGGGTCTGATGAACTCACAGAAGACCAATGCAAGCATTGTGTTGGCAGTGACAGTAACTACACTAGGATTTTCACATACACATCTGGGGCAAAGGAAAAAAAAGGAAAAAAAGGCGAAAAAAGGAGAAAAAAGGAGAAAAAAGGAGAAAAAAGGAGAAGAAAGGAGAAAAAAGGAGAAAAAAGGAGGAAAAGGAGGAAAAAGGAGGAAAAAAGGAAGAAAAAAGGAATGAAAAGGGAAAAGAAGGAAAATAGGAAAAAGGAACAAAGGAAAAAAGAAAAAAAGGAGGAAAATAGGAAAATAGAAAAAAGAAGGAAAATAGGAAAATAGGAATAAAGAAGGAAAATAGGAAAAAAGGAAAAAAGGAGAAATAGGAGAAAAAGGAGAAAAAAGAAGAAAAAAGGAGAAAAAAGGAGAAAATGAAAAAATAAAAAAGAACAAAGAAACAAGAAAGAAAAAAAGAAGAAAAAAGAAATAGCAAATAGAAAAAAGAAACAAAGAAATATAGAAACAAAGAAACAAAGAAAAAAGATAAAAGGAGAAAATAAAACAGCTGGTGTTTGCTTTTTTAACATGAAGAAATTGTACTACAAATCTATAGACACGTGATTTATCTCTGTCGTCTGATTTCTTATGAATTTTAGTAATAGCCATCTCCTTTGCTCCTTGAGCTGGCTTAGCATGTGCACTCTAAGCAGAATATGGAGCCTAACTCCTGTCCCTATTAGGCACCCTCTCTCAAAAGCCTTGGAGCCTTTGAAAAATACAAGTTTGACACAAGCTTGTGTTTTTGATACTTGTTGACATGCACATAATGATTAAAAGTATGCCATAATTGAAACAAAAATACAAACTCACTTTGAATTAGTGATCATCACTATCATCTAGATCAAGTGTTTCATGGTTAGGACAAAAGAAAGATGACAAAAAAATCACTAAAATTATGTGCAATGTGGATATTGCTTAACAAATCCTATTGAATGTTGATTGTCCTCTCATTTAAACTCTGCTATAACCACTGACAGGAACACATACAACACATACCAACAGGTTCCCATATCACAAGAACAATGAATTTAGAATGCAATATCCATGGTGGCCCATCCATTCCTGTACCTTGAGTCTGCTTCTTGTAAACACTGCTCTACCAGGACTGTCCCTTTGGAACTTTGCAGAATGAACAGTGGACAGTGGAGCAGGGACTTTTGCCAGAAAGCCTCCTTTCTTAAGATGTACACACAGCCCCTGACAGGATGATGTACTCTCCTCCAATGGCATTTGCGTTGCATAAGCTCTTTCAACAGTTTTTAAACAGGGAAGGAAACACAGTTTGTTTGTCAAACACCAACTGGACACATATAAAATGCACTCAGGATTCTGTATAGTCACTGTATTTTATGAAGGATTTAGTTTCACAGTCTCTATGGGGTCAGAAAGCAACATCAAAGGAGAAAACTCCTTCTGAGATCATGTCTTCTGCATTGAGGATTATCACACAAGCAAATAGTGGGTGACTCATACATGCTGTTTTTTGACTCTGGGTTAAACTTGGAACATAAATTATGTCAATCTGCTGATACAGATCTTCCAAAAATCATGGTTGTCTTGAGTTACGTGGCACGCTATTTTCCCTAACTGCAGGTATATTTGAATTCAAGTAGGCTGTCAAATAATTATTTAAAGGTGAAATGTACAAATGAGGGCAAAACACAGCCACTAAATGCTGATGTGATGGTCCTTTTTCATGTTTTAAGAGCCAGAAGATTGTCATGCAAATATGAAGGGGTATTTTGAGTAAAACTAGCACATGCTACCATAGAGTGTCTTGAGCTGTGAATAAAGATCTCTCATTTGAAGAAGTTATGATTTAAAAATTTAAAATATTTTCTAGTTAAAGATTGTCTTTGTTTCCAGGCCAGGATTATGTCTCTATTTTTCAGGATATTGCTAATCCCAGAAGAGGCATAAGAATTAGGAATCAATTAATTATTAATAAATTGGAGTAATATTCAAAGACTGTAGAATATAGAAGGTATGTAATAAGAATTGGCTAAGAATAAGAATGGAGAACAAATAGTTTAAAAATTAATTTTTTGAGACTGTTTCTTCTGTGCTTTTTGATCATAGGAAAGATACAGCCATCTGTCTGTTTCTGCATCTATCTAAATATGCGCCTGAATATATTTTTGGAGGTTATGTCTAATTTACTGGGCCAGCAGAAAGCCACCTCCACTCTAGATTCATTCAGTTGCTAAAGCTTCAGATAAAGAGGTCAGGGTCATAGATATGCCAGCTTGTAGAATAGGAACTGAATCACAGTTACTTTCCTATGTTGAGAAATGTAGGCACGAGTTCTTCTCTGTGATTCATTTCTTTTGAAGTGCATTCAGTTCCATCTCTCATGCTTGAGTATATTTTTAAGCTATCCCTTTGTTTTAGACCTTCCTGAGCACAACTTTTTGTTAGTGCCAAGAAAACGAGAATAGGCTGAAAAAGGCTGCTTAAATTTTGAGTTTCTTGTACTGAATTTCAGATGTCCCAGGGGAAAATTCTCTCAAAGGATAACTGGGACTAGAATCAGTCCAATCACAAATAAAACTTGATTTTTTAAAAGGGAAGAACAGCTCTTCATTAATAATTTCAAGTTCCACCTATCTTGTAGAACTAAATTTTACTTGATAGCCAAACCGTTCTGTTTGGTATAAAATAAGAATCAATTCTCTGATTGTAAACAGTCATTTAGTATTAAAGCCTTTCATCCCCATAGATGAACTATTGAAGTTAACATGTTGCAAGTTTTGTCTTTAATTTAGTCATGTATATCAAACACGACTGAAATTAGAAAAATAATTATGGGTATTAAAATTTCAGGTTTTTTGAAGCCTGCCAGTTGGAAACCTTCATGCCTTAGGTATCCAGACCTAAAAAAATTAGGTTTTCCATTAAAGAAAATGCTAGCACTAGCAAGCAGAACCCATAATTGACATTGCATCCAAAGTCCTTAGTGATAGAGACATAGAAGAAGTGAGAATTTAATTCGTAAGGCAATCTTCCTCTAAAGTTCTAAGCAGACCACTGAGATCAATACAATTGTTTCTGACTTCAAAGGAGGATACTATAAAGGACTGGGCACAAGAGGGTCATAGGACATAAAAGACACATGATTAGGTGAATTTACAGTGCACGTACAATACATTGGGCTGTGCTATGTGAAACTTGTGCAACACAGTTGTTTGCAAAATCCACAGCTTAGTGGCAGCCAAGCCCACCAAAACGACACTATCTGACTGTGCTAAATATGCCTGGAAAAGAGTGTTTCAGTGCCAAACCTCACAAAAGAAGAATGGTGTACACAATTATTTTGCTGTGCAATTTCAGATAATTTGCCAGTGAGATTTAGGCATAAGCAGACCAATGGCATCTAAAACTTCAGTCCAGGGCTGGTAGAAGTACATGTTAAAATTAAGTAAGAGAATAATCAGCTTATCTGCAAAGCTCTTTGTTCACTATTTCTACATAACAGCTTCTTTTCTTGAAAGAAATCATAGCAACTGAATGTTAGATGCTATTTTTATTTTGCAAAATGAAGCATAATTATTTAGAACATTTGCTAAAAGAGCACTTTCCAACCTAAGAAAAATATATCTGCAGATATTCTCTCATTCTGAGTAGTACAGCCTCTGTATATACTCAAAATAACATTAACCAGAGATATGAATGACTCATGATTGTGATTCTGGGAGGTAAAAACACTCAGGGATCTATCAAGGACCAGAAAGTACTCAAAAAATCATCCCACAACCCCTGTGAGGCTATTTGGCATAGGATGTTATTCTGAGACTCCATCCCCTTGCCCTATAACTGTTTTGTAGCCCACATGCCAAAACAACACTAATTTAGTTTTGATATACATGGTCATATAGTTGCTTGGAAGTTGTTGCTGCTTTTATTTGCTAAATTGGGGAGAATGCCAAATCATGCATGTCATACCCCAGAACATTAAAATGCCAAGGGTGCCACCAAAGGTTCCTATCCCGTGTGTCAGTCTGTGGGAGAAATACCAATCAGATATTCTCAATAGGTCAAAATTACACATAACTTTACTGACAAAACACAGAAAATCAAGGAACTTGGTGAAGGATTTAATACAACATCCAATTCCACATAAAACAATTTTCAAAGCATTAACCTAGTTCATTAAACCTAGATATCTTTAGACAAGTTCAAGGCTACATTACTCAAAATGTTCCATGAAGAGAGAATTGGAAGGAGAAGAAAGAGAAAATACATAGAAAACACACACATGTCTACAAGTTCCTGGGTTCTGGTAAGGAATGAAGCACAAACTCCACGAGGTTGAAAGGTCAAGGCCACGTGTTTCCCTCGTGGTCACTGTTTAAGTGCCAGGGCCTCTGTGGACCCGCCTCCTAGGTGGTCACTTGGCCAATCAGTAGCTGCTTAGGCAAGACTGCCAATGATTGACAGGTACTGCAGGGCTGGAGGCCTGGGGGAGAGGCAGTGCCCCACCCCCTTCCACCCCCCCACCCCCCCCGCCCATCCCAAAATGTCCAGATCCCTCCCTCCCTCCCTCCATCCTTCCAGTCTCTGACAATGTGGCAGTTGTTTTGTCAATTCAACCTTGGCCTAAATTCACTGCTTATATTTACAGTATGTGCATCACAGTGTATGCTGTTACTTCAATATTTTATTCAGCAAAATAGAAATAGAGGTACAAATAAAAGCGCCAAATGTGAAGTATAGCCAGAAGGTTCCCACAGAAATAACAGCAGGGCTACTTCATCTTTACAGCATTTGAGTCAGTGACATTGCAACTGACAAGGTTTCTGCTTTGAGCATTTAATTTTGTAATTTAAAGTACAATTCAATACAACATAAAAGGGGGGAATGTCCAATTCAGCCACACACCAGTCTAAAAATTTAAAGTGGTATGAACACTACTACTACATCATCGTATTTTTCATTTGAATATATTAGATTCATAACCACTACATGCATGTAAAAATAGCAGTAATTGTGCAATAATATATTTTGCAGATGTCTGAAAATTAACTATACATGATAAGACAATTTTTTTAGTTGATAGAACATGATAAATAAAATTTTAAATTCACATCGATTTCATAACTTATACTGAAATTTAGAAACTGATCTAGGCATATGAATACAATTCCAAAATAATTCAGAAATAATTGAAAAATCTATTTGGTTGAAGAATCTTTGTCCCATGTACTATGATAACCAGCTTCATGCATTGGATGATACCCTATAGGGTATAAAAGAAAGAGATATTAAATTAGATAAACCAGATGTGTGAAGGAAGAGGTAAAAATTTTTGAGTGATTTGGAATAAAGAGGAGACTATGACCTTCTTATTGTTATCTGTGTTTATCTTCAGAATACAACGTTTTGTCACAGTTACTTTTGATTAGTTACACATATACTCAAAAACTATTATTCTCAAACAACACCATAATCCCACCTCTTTGTTAAAGACAATATTATTACTACATGTGGTTTCATTTACGAACTCTGATGATGTAGAACCTGCCATGAAAACAAAATGCCTGGACAGTCTTGAAAGGTTTATCTGCATTCTATTATGAATAGAGAGAGAGATGATTGTCTGGAAATAACAATGCAATAACTTCATGGCACTCATGAAGGAAGAGGATGGGGCAATATTCCTAACCTGCTACACCTCATGGTGTCTCCAGATCTCACTAGAGATCTAATAGATCTAATCTAATAGATCTTCTGTCTGAACAGGTCTATTGTAATATCACTTGAAAAATGAGGATACTTGGATTTAATCCTTGATGAAGCTGGTATATAATAAAATCCAGATTCCAGAGGGGCTATTTAGTGAAGATTCAACTGACCTACCAACAGCATGAACCTCACCACTGGTGGAGATGTCCTGGCTGTCTGACTCTGGGGCCCCTAGATAACAGAACATCTGGACAGTGCAGGTGCCTGAGCTATAGGGGATAAATTAATCTGCCAGAGGTGAATTGGCTGTATCCATGGGCTACACCTACTTTGTGTCAGCTGCTCCATCTGTGGGAGATTGTTATTAAATTCCATCACCTCTCTGATATGGGAAATAGGTATGGTCGTGTTCAGTTTGATCCTAAAAAGCATACTTATGGCAACTTGCAAAACAGTATTGCTTTAAAATATTGAATGAAAATGCTTGGGACTATTTGCCTTAGACAGGAGATGTATGAGAAGGGACACTATGCAAACATGCAATGCAATACATGCTCTGGAGCACACGGATCCATGCATTTCCACTCTTTCTTCAGTGTGAGAGGGCACTTAATAACAGCAAAAGGTGGAAATTAAAGAATGATCAATTAAAAAATTTCTTTCATACAAGATATATAAAAACTGTGAAACCATATCACAGAGGTTCTTGGAGGAAAGGAAGGTAATAGGATTAAAAAAGGATTAGACATTTTTTTATATGCATATCTGGAAGAGTCAGGACTATAATTAAAGATACAAAGCATTTTGGAAGGGCTATTAAGCCTTGCATTCAAGCCTCATACTATCCTCTATTAATGAATGTATTTCAACACAGGCTCTTGCAGGCAGAGATGCCTGGGTCTGATGGTACCCTGATGACACTAGAAATGAAACAGCTTCTTCCACTTCAGGCCAGTCAGAACATCACAGGACTAAGCAAAGGAAATTGAACGGATCTGCCAGCTAACAATAAAAGGGCAGAAGTTAGAGATCTGACACTTTGGACCACCTGAGAGTGGTACCAAGACCCTAGGTCGCAATTGCTTCATAATGACCGTGTTCCTGAGCGCTAGTGTTCCTCCTCCTTGCAGTATCTTTTCACAGACATCATTCCCATGACATTTGGCTTTAGCATTTGTGCAGTGTAGTGTAAAAGCAGAGCTGTCCCAAAATTTAAGAAAACACTCAACAGGCAAATTCTGGAACTCCTGCTGTATTATATTTACTTTCCTTTCTGATTGATAGAAAATTTATTAATGCTCCTTTTGTATACTGCTGTGAAAGTCAAATAGTTGCTACAGAAAACACTACATTTTCAGAATTTGTCTTACATTTCTCAAAAAACAAATTGATATTTAGCTCCTTCTGTAATTTATTCTCACTGGGCTTTTCCCAGAATATTGTATAGACAAGAAGAGTTTTTTTCTCTCCAGATTGTTATAGCCACTTGCCTGACGGAAAGGAGGAAATATAGTCACACAGACATGAAAATAAGTAAACATTTTTTACTTATTTAAAATAAAAATAAAATTTTAAAATAAAATAAAAATATTTAAAAAGAACTTGTTTTCTAAGTTTGATACCCTTCCCAGCTGACTATTCTCTAACTGTATAGAGGATGGGCACTCTGTTTCTCTGTAGGTGATAAAGAATGATTACCTCTTTCTTTGCACCATCTGCATCTCATCACTGGAACTTGACACAGGCAATGACTGACCCGGGACCAGGTCATTTTTCCTTCAATCCTGTTATAGGTGTGAAGGTAGAAGGAAGAAACTTATTGTAACGTCTGTTGGCTGAAGATATCAGATAAGGCTTACAAAACTGGAGGTTCAGTTGTTGACTTAGGAGTCTAAGCAAGACTTTCAAAAGATTTCACCATGTGTTTCACTGTGCTCAGCTCTCTATAGCACCTATAAAATAACTCTTGATTATATCTTCAAAAACAATTGGAAAAATTGGGATTTTATCTTCCCTAGTCATCTCTGTCAAGATCAAAAGGTCATAAAATTGTAAAGGTTGGAAAAGACCTTTTGGATCTTCGAGTCCAACCATATGCTTTAGGCTTCTACACTGTCTCAGTTCCTCTGCAGGAGGAAGTGACCATCTGTGTGCTGCATACTGTCATTAGAGTGTGATCAGCTCCCTATTCAAACTAACTTTGACATACTCAAGCAAACAAAAGTAATTTTACTTTTGGGATATTACCCTAGCCTTAGATCTACTGCACTATGTTAGCAGCACATAGTATTGTACTCTTAGCTGATCACATTGTTGCTTCACAGTTTCTGTATTGCAGAATTAGATAATTTAATTTGATTGTTGTAGATATTATACATGCATAATGATAAAAGTGATATTTAGGAATTATACCATAGCTATGCATTGAGGTATATGAGGCTTTTAATATGGATGTCTTATCTACAAAGCATATAATGAAACATAAAGGCTTCTTCACTGAGTGCTGTTTTTGTAGATGATAAACCAGAAGTCATAGTGATGAAATATGGCATTTTGCCAGTTTACAATGCATTCAGATCAAGCTTCCAGCTTTAAATTGTCAGGGTTAGCATAGTGCAAAGGTTAAAATACCAAAGTATTCCTTGAATTCAGTTCCTGCAACTGTTTCAATCTTTGCGATTAAAGTGGGAGAAATGTTTTAACTTTTCAGTGTTTAATTTCTCCATCTAGAAGACAGGAGTAGTAAAACCCTTGTACTTCACAATGCTGAATATATATGATATAGTTGTCCGTGTATGATTTGAACACCACAGTAACTGGGAACAAACAAGATACTGGAGACATATTTACTCCAATCTGCAGAAGCCTTGGCAAAAAAAGCCATGATGGGGAAACAGTCAGCAAAATCTGAATAACTCAACACAGAACCATCCCAGAAAAGAGAGAGCATGATAGCAGAAGAAACCAAGGGATTTTCTCCCTGCAAACAAGATAGCATTTAAATGCAATTCAAGAGAAGGTCAGAACTGCATTAGTACAAATTCAGGTAGTGTTGACCTACTGGTGGATCTTCTATGCCATGTGGATGATCGCAATCATCAGAGCTACCAAAGATGAGACCTTTAATGAAAATTAAATTTTTTGTTTTGTTTTGTTTTCCCCCAGAATTTCTGCACATTTGGTACACTTGTTCAGGCAGTACCTCAGGTGTGGATGTGATTAAACACTTGCTTGTAATCAGACTGCTGGGGGAGCATGTTCACAGTAAGTGTCCTCAGTTTTCTCCCAGTTGCCAGACCAGACTTATTTACATCCACAGGTACTAATTAGGGCAGATTAGAATGTCTTGATGCTTTCTCGAATATAGCACAGATATAAGGAAAGGTGATCTAATTTCAATTTTTACAGGGGTCTCTGCAGCTTGGTAAAGACAAAGAGGTATTTAGAAGACCATGGAAGAGATTTGTACCACATATATAAATATTCCACCTGGAAATGAATAGCAGATTTCACTGTGTATTTGGCCACAGAACAAAGTTTTATGACAAAACCCGCAATTCCCATATATCTACTTCTTTCATAAAAGTGTATAAATACCACAGTTGCCTGTGCAGGTAAGGTGCTTGCAGAGCAGTAAATACTGTCAAAAACTGTTGTGACCAAGGGAAGCCTTTGTGACAGATACCTTGTGGGGGTCTAGGCTTCATTTTCTTCAAGCGTACTCCCAAAATTAATAGAAAATTCTTGAATATAGTGATAGGCAATCTTTTGGTGTGTAGGGAGGGGGTTCCAGTTTACAAATGAAAAAGGACAGAAAAAACAGAAAACCCTCAGTCTGGTTACAAAAGCCCTCTCCCCTTTCCAGAGTACTTGTTACTTTCTCACAGGTTCCTGTTTTTCTTCCCACTGATGCTGAATGCAGGTAAGACTTCTTGGTGCAGCCTCTGGAACTCTGCTGGTGAACTAACCCATGGATTTTTCTTTACATGGATTTTTACACACCTCTGGCCAAATACCGTCTCAGTAACCCAAAAAAAAATATATAATTATATGTAATATAATAAATACAATACAATACAATATAATATAATATAATATAATATAATATAATATAATATAATATAATATAATATAATATAATATAATATAATATAATATAATATAATATAATATAATATAATATAATATATCCAAAATAATTCCCCTTATATTGGTGAATATGGCACAGAATTTGCAAAACAATTTCAGGGTGGCAACACAGAAGTAAACTGAGTTGGCTATTCTAATACCATACTTGAAAACGAGCTTACTTTCTGTTGGTACCTGTGTTTCTGTTGCCTTCTACAGCTTGTCATAAGTAACAGAAATGTTTCTATACCTGGTTTAATAAACATTTGATAAGCATGTCTTGCACATCATAGCTTCAGTTATGTGAACTTTGTCATCAGGAAAAACTATTAAATCAAATTACTGCATAATTATTAAAATTATAATTTAATATAAATTGACTGATATTTTAAGCTGATAAATTGAAATTAACTTATTTATTCTCATATTAAATACAAGCAAGAATTGTTGCCATTTTGTGGTTGTAAGACTGTGTTCAGGTCAGTATTGGGAAAGGTTACAAGGGCCTGGTGTTTTAATGGGACTGGCAGATGTGTATTCCTCTGACTATATGTGATAGAGACAATGCATATCAAAGGTACAGTAAAAATCTGTCAGATGCAAATGGATAATTTCAAAGTGAAGACACTGTTTTTCAAAAATGAAAGGATTTAATTCCCAAATTTGCACTGATCAAAACTTCTATGAGAGTAAGGCAGGGGATCAAAATGAAAGAAACCCACATAAATGTAAATCTAGCAGAGACAATACGTAAAATAAATGGCTCATACATGAGTACAGTTCTCCAAAATGGATTAAAGGATCAGGTCACCCAGTTCCTCAGGACAGCCTCTAAAATATGGATTATTCTGGTGCTCATTGTCAGTAAACATCTTGATGGAAGCTTCTTAAGAAAGGGGTACCCTAACTGATCAGTCCCTCTAGAAAAGTATATAAAAGTCACAGATGCAGTTTAAAAAATAGTAATAGAAGAATAGGTTATTTACAAGTCAGTCTTTGACCAAAGGCCAAATCTCCATCTGCTGATGTGGAGTGGCAGGTCTTTAAACCTTAGGCTAACATGTAAACTCCCAAGCTTTAAATAATTTTCCTTTGAGATGGGGATTTAAAAACCCTTAGTAAAGCATGCACATGCAGCCTTCACACTGAAATCTAAATCAGAATTGCTTGGTCTGCAAAGAATTCTGTACTGCACACCTGGGGTGTAACGTACACTAAAGGCTCTATATGATTTACCTCACCTCCACACATAACCTTGTATTTTTTTAATCTTTTCACTTTGCTAGAACAGAAAGATCACTTGTAAAGATAACAGGGAAAAAGACAGAATCTAGAAGATGACATTTTTTGCTTTAGGAGTAAACATGGGGTGGCTAAATCTGATTATCTCCAATTTTATAGCTGCTTTGCCACAGGCTTTTTTACAGGAGATCTTCTCTTCTGTCATTGGCATGAGCCAAAAAGTCTCCATTTGAATGAGCATATGTCCCAGTAACGAGTCCTAGGGGTTCCCAGTGCAAATAATGTCTCAGCCCCTGTAAATGGGACTAAATGGCAGAAATGACTGATGTAAAGCATGAAAGGTAAGATATTGAACACAGACATAGAGAATAGGATGGACAGTTTACTATACAGACATCCATTATCCCTTTCCAGCTTAAAGTTAATGCTCTCTCAGCCTCAGAAAACTGTGCTGATGTACAATTCAGTTTGAATAGACTTGCACAATTTTATGTGGTTTCAGTAGCAAATATTTTTGGCAACTAATATACTGCTAATGCAAAGGTCACTTCCAGCCCAGTAATTATCAAGTGAAAAAATAACAGGACTTTATTTTTCAATTGATGGGAAATATCTACCTTTTATCATTAGAAGAGTAAATTATCACCTTATAGGTGATAGATTGTTCCTCATCTTCAAGTATAAACAGTAGTTTTACTCAGCCTATAGCTCTTCTATGAAAAGACCACAAAGTTGACAAGAGAAGGGACAGACACTGTCCTGTTGCAACTGCACCCAATGCCGCTGAGTTGTCCTGTGTCAGAACAACTTCAAGGCTGATTGTGAAACAGTGGCAAATAAATAAGTGAATCCAGACCTGATATCACCATCCTGCATTAAACTCTGTTTCCAATTACAGAAGCCACCACATGAACTCAGCTCTTGTACAACATAATATTGTAGAACCTTTGAGTGCGTGATGCATGTGGGTGGGAGAACACCAGAAATTCAGAATTCTCTTGATTTCAGCCCAGGTTATTTTGCCTATGGCATGCTTTGCTAGTGGTGCAGAAGCTGTCCTAGCATTGGCAGCACCAGAGCTGGGAATACTCCCTGAGCCTAGTAATGTTGCATAAAAAATTTAGGACTGAATAAAAAAAAAGAAGTCAGGAATGGGGCTTTATACCCCTTGGCATTCCCTCCAATGGGTGACAAATTAGTTTAAAAAGAAGAGCCACGAGAAAAAAGATCAAAACCAGCGTCAGGCTGCAACTGACTGGAATTCAGCAAGGCTCAGGGGTAGGAATGAGATAGCTGTAAACTACCTTTGCTGCTCTCTTAATTTAGTGCTGATCTTGTTCCAGTTTAAATTGGAGAATCCTGACGGCTGCTCTGAGTTATAGGGTTTTCCAGCATTCTCAGGAGGTTTTCTTCTTTCTGCTGTTTGTGAAGTGAAAGTCACGCAAGGAAAGTACCTTGTGTCAATCACAGGGTGGGATTTCTTTGATGCTGGCATTTACTGAAAATTCTATACTGTTTTAATATTTCACTAACTTGTGACAGTGGCAATAGCAATTAAATTAAAGCACATAAAGTGTTTTCTTTAGATGTACCTTACCAATCCCAGTCCTTCCATACATCTCTTAACAATTTTGCCATCGAAATGCCAAAGACATGATTAAATAAAGGTGGCTGCTTAAACTCTTTATGCTGATGAATTTGATCCTGAGCACTCTATCTCTACTCAGCACAAAGGCTAAGCAATTAATTCTTAGCCATGACTTATGCCACTGGCAATTAAAACAGGGTCTGGCACAAGAATTTCTGAGAATAGAAAAATGCAATGTCTAGCAATGTGTCACCACATTTTGCTGCTTTTGATCCAATAAAAGTAGTGACTATATAAGTGAAATGTATGAAGAAGGGAAAGAATAACAGACATGAAGATAAAGGTTGGTCATTACACTCCTTTTTTGACCTCTGTATTATTTTTTTCTGATAACTTACAGTCTGCCTACATATTGCCCTGCAAAATATAGAGTGCTAATTTGATTATCATTGGTACATGCAGATGAAATACAGCTTTCCCCTTGCTTATTTAATCCTATGCCTCGTTTTAGCAATGAAATCAGTTCATTATCCAGTTTCAGGATTATACTCTAATTCAAAAAATCATTAAGCATACACAAGGGTCCAAAAACCTCTGTGGTTTTAGGTGTATTCAAAAGGCAGTGATTTGGCTTAAATATGTGGTTCAGTGTGTTTCAATATCCAAGATATTGTCAGGAGAGGGCTGGGATCCAAATGTCATAGATTAGATGCTGCAGTTTGAGTAGCTGTGCACCAGCATATCCTCTAGTCATCTTTCAGTTGTAGCTTCTTGACTTCCAACAGCAAGGAAGCTGTGTTGTCTGCTTGTTGGCATGAAAATTGAATTAGAGAATTTATCTTTGATGCTACTGGTAATTCCCAGATCTAAAATTTTGGGCTATTTTTTTGCTTCAAGATAGGGATTTTGTTAAACCACAGGAAACATTGTTTTTTAATTATTTCACAGGATTGTTTGTGGAGGCAGGCTGACATGGGAATCACTTCCTTATTTGTGTGATTGTTTTCTTTTAGAGATGAAAAAAAGCATACTTAATTCACCACACCCTTGTGAAAGCTCTATGAGTATCTGTCTTCTGGAATTTCTGCTTATGTTTCTTAAGGAAATAATTATCCTTTACACTTATATTGCACCATATATGTGAGGAAATAAAAAAAAAAAAAAAAAGCAAAGAAAAGAAGATTCCCGAGATTTTGACAGAAGAAACCAGAGGAATTCTCATGGGATTCTGAGAGCTGCTGAGCAGGAATAGAAAATAAAAAGAGTGAGAAGATATTTTTTCAGGCTCTGCATCTTAGCGAAAATAGAAGTTCTCTGGGGGCCTTCTCTGAAACTTGTCACAAAACTGAGATCTAGCCATCCTAGGCTAATGACAGTCATAAATGAAAGTTGATTTTCTTTCAACTGCAGGTTGAAGAAACAGCTAAAAGCAAGAGTGGAAAGATATCTTATTTTTCAGTTTCAGATTTCTGGTTTGCTGTTACCTGATGATGATAATTTTGCAGAAAGTATTCAATTGATGCTATATAAAAGACATTGCAAAGGTGACCAATCTGTCATGATTATGATAGTTCCAGGCAAATTTATGAGATAGAAATAATAATAATAATAATAATAATAATAATAATAATAATAATAATAATAATAATAATAATAATAATAATTAGGATTCCCACTTAGATGTAAGAAAACTCATGGCTTCTTGGACATTCTAACTCTCTTTTGAACCTATTACAGATGCAATTTCTACATTGACATAACATAAGAAAATATTTTCCCTTTCCTAAAATTTCTAAGTATAATTTCAGAACCCAATTAATACTTCAGCTTTTACAATAAAAATAATACCAACAATAGGCATTAGAAAATTAGTACTGCATTATTTCAAAACACTTCAGTTTGTGTATGATAAAGGGTTCCAGATTTTTTAAACTTAGTGACTGTTATCACAAGTATAACACATTTAATTTCCTTACTTAACCATCACTCAAAGAATTTGCCATTCCTAGAAGTATTCTAAATCTACTCATTTTTAACAGCTTTCACAATGCAGAAAAGTTGAATAAATAAATACAATGAGGACAATTTAAAGCTTAACATTATTCTGAACCACCTGGTTGTAAAGTAATATTTATGTATAAAAGTGTATTTAATTTAAAAATATTGTTCTACAGTCAAATTTAGTGTCATATAATAGTTAAATTAACATCCTAAGTTTTTTTTATGAGACAATTAAAAAAAATTGGAGTTTAAAGGAATTGATACACTATTTCAGCTATTCTTCAACTGGCTGTATTTAATACAAAATATGTGGTGCCTTAAAAAGCATCAAACAGGCTCCACCTGCAAAATACAAAATACAGGCTGCTTGATTTTTTCAAGGTTAGTACTGCTCCAACTGATGTAGAACAAAATCAAGATCTGAAATCAAACTGTAGGTTTGGGTTCAGAGCCTTGCACAAATGAGAAATTTTGTGTTTGGGACATCAGCATCCATATCCAGTGTCACTAAGAGGACTTTGATCTGTCCTGTCTACCTGACGTGGTGTGAATTCTCTCTAGTATACCACTTTTGGGGATCCTGGCTTATCAGGATAAACACAGAGCTCTGAAGACGTTACCTTTGATATGCTTTGATGATTTACCCCTCCTTTTTCTTTCTTTTTATTTATTTAATTTTTTTTTTTTTTTTTTTTTTTTTTGTGAGACTTGAATGAGAACCTCCAGGATATTGCCTTATCAGGCCTGTGCACCTTCATTCTACAACACTGGAAGAAAGCACTGATGCAGACCTCCAGTGAGAGGTAAGGCATGCTCTCCTCAAAAGTCTTCTAAATGCTCACCATTACTTTGCTGTCTTTCTTCATTTTTGCTGTTTTAGCAAACTGTCCCTCTTAATTCCTTTTTTTCTTTATCCAATACCAAACTCAACCATCAGCAAGTGCAGATTATCAGTCAGTCAAGGGAATTTGCTTTCGGCTCTGCTGAAGTGCCTAACCTTCTTCTCACCCATATCTGCTGGGCTTTTTTGGCCTCTGGAGGTGTGAGCTGTCATGGGATGGAAAGGCTGACATGATCATTGGTTTTACTGATGGTGTGTTGGAGAGAGCCAAGCATGTTTTCACACATATTACAAAATCTGTGTAAGAAATAGAGGGTCATTTACCCCTCCACCACTGCTGTCTCTTCCAGCTTCTTTGCTCCTGGGTCCTATCCTTGGATGGGCTCAGATCCTCAGCCTGCTTGCATATGTGTCTTCTTCACACATTTAACCTCACTGTATGATGGCATTTTCCTAGAGCTGTGAAGAAGGACATCAATGTTGACGCACAGGTCGCTACCATGCCATCAAAAAATGCAAATGTCAGCATGCCTGTCCTTTTGCTCCATATATAAATGAACTAGTGTTTTGAGAACTGCCATAGCAAAATGGGTTTTGTTGATCTCTGACCTTTATCTTAATGCAGATGATGTCCTATTGAGTGTGAAAACACAGATGAAATTCTGAGGTGCCTGAGTACCTGGGACCCCAAACAGCAATAGCAGAAGAGGGAGCATCAGGACAAATAGTAGTAATTAACAACAACAGTACAACAAAACTCATCCCTTTGATTACCCTTTTCCCCCTATTGCTCAGAGTTCTGTGGGTGCACAAGTTTAACTATCAAAGTGTCAGCAGCACACTGTTCTTACCTGGGTGTGATTTGGTTGTGAAAAGTCAGGACAAATTACAGCCCTGACATCATCAGCTCCCTGAGTCATAGCAGTTGAGAACTTTCTGACACAGACATGCTGGAGAGAGGGACAATGGTGAGGAAATATGGAGACGAGCATGCTGGATTATGCAATAATATGCTCTGATTTAGGAGTGATAAACACAAGTGCTCCTTTTCTATGCAAACGAGGTTGAAACATGGCCAATGAACCCAACACTGAGCTACAAAAAAGCAATGAGGTGTCTTAAGGGCAGGCAGAGTCTTTTTTCTGTGTGCAGATACCCTGGCTCTCAGCATGAGCCGTTCACCTCTGTGACTGTCAGGCAGACGCTTCCTGGGCTTTATTAATTCCCATGAATTGGTGGAATACTGTGAGGTCTCCTCACATTTTACTGTCATTTCTGCATATCTCTTTCACCTCACCAGATGTAGTGTTTCAAAACCTGGTGTTTCAGAACTGGAAGTGTTATGTCAGCATTATTTCACCAGTGCTTCAGCATCACTACTGCAACCCATTTCCTAGGCTTGGGTGTTTCTGGAATTAGTATGTGCAATGCAAAACGTATAGAAAGGATTCAGGTGTGCAATCTGAATAGCAGGAAGCACAGAAGACCTTCAGATGCACACATCTCAAAGGAACCAGGAAAATAATTTTCCAAAGTTATCTAGCAAATGCTCACCTTAAAAAAGGGGTCTTAAAGCTGTGTGACCTGAGGTTTTCTGGCTAGTGACATTGACTCCAAAGGCACCAAAATCCACCCCTTTCATCCTTCTCCAGACCACAGAAAGATCTTCTATGGTTTGACTCCCAGAGCTAGGAAAGAGACATTAAATTTTCTGAAAATGCCATTGGTTTTATAAAGATAAACCTACCCAAGCCACTTGTACAAACCCCAAATCATAAAGAGGTACTCTTTTCCTCAGTTACAATCAGCTGTTTAGAACATGTTTAAAAGAGTGTTATTTTTTCTCCCATCACAGACATAAGAGATAGCAAGTGCATTCAGCAAGACCTGAACCCTTTGTACCATGCATTCACAAACATGAGACACCTTTGAAAGAAATACTGCCTACTATCAAGGGCCAACCAGAAAAAGGCATTTCTCAGGCATTGGACCAAAGAGAAGTAAAATATAACAGATTCCCTTTAAAAACTTGTCTGAAAATGAGCCAAATTTTTTGTGTGAATATCTACTGAACCAAAGATGAAATGAAATTTTAAGGTACCCCAAACAGAAGAAAAAGAATAGATCAGCTAATAATTGATTAAAAAAAAATACACTAAAATATCTTTCAAAAGCCATATGAGTCCCTGACAAAAAGAACTGAATTAGTTAAAAGGAATAATGTGATAAATAATACAATGATGGTACCCCAAGGTTATCCGTTTATCAGATTTCCATTGTAAATTATCATTCTTCTCCTTATATCTCAGCAAATCCTTCTCAAAGTTTTAAGCAATTTCTCTCAGCTAAAAAGTGACCTTTCGGCATTTTTCTGTGCCTCAGTATTTACTCATATTTCTGCCATAACTTTTTAGTACAACAGCCTGCTGTTAGAACAGCGACAGACAGAGAAGCTATTTCCTCCTTTGGAAAAGTACAGGTTCCTTTCTCATTTTTAGAGCTTGTTTTTTAAAATCAAAATTTTGATGATTTCAGGTCAGCAACAGTGAATGGCAAAACAACATTTGAAAACATTTGAATGGCAAATTCAACAGCCAGACCCTTAAAAATGAGGCATTTGACAAGAAAATCCATATATTTTTATTATAAGTGTATCTATACTTAACAGTAACAACAGTAACAACAATATATGAATTATTAAGCATTGTGACATGTATGTTATCTGCATGGCTGTTAATTCCTAGTTGCTTTTACACCATTTGCATGCTGTTTTTAGCCACATTGGAAAAACAGTCCGGAGTTCTAACGAGGTTGATGGTTCCAGCCCTGTCTGCCCACACAAACCACCTGGTGATTTGTACAGATGGTGATGTGACCACACCCTGACAGAGAATCTAATTTTTTTTTTCCTTCTCCTTGGGGTGACCATTGTCTCCAACAGGTTCTGTACAGAATGAGTCATTAATTAAACCTGGATTCTTTGCTGGTGGCCTATTGCAGGACTGTGGTTTATTCCTGCTTGTTCTGCTCCTGCAAACAATATTTTGGGGGATTTCAGGCAATGTTATTTTTGTGATTTCACATTTTCTTCACTTTTCCTTCTGCCACAAGTATTCCTCTAAGAGACAGAAAGGGAAAGGCTTGGTTAAGAAAAACACAGCCACCTCCAAAGTGCTAAAACTGCAATAAACCCATCATCTCTAACAACAGCGGCATGAAAAGATAAAACCCAGGCTGCCAAGAATGTAGTAACCACCCATTCACTTTTAAATGCTCTCCACACTTCAATGCACAGACCTAATTACTTTTCTGCATTCCCAAATCCACTTTGCAGGGCTGCAATCAGAAACCTGGTGTTAAAATATTTTAGACTCTAAGGATCAAGACTAATTATGGGCCTAAGCTGCACCTCTTGCTTTCCTTAAGAAGCAGTCTGCCCCCTCCCCCATCCACTCCACCCCCTTCCCTTCTTTTGGGATGTTTAAAAGCATGCTCCACTAGAAGAAAGGCTGTCCAGTCTCAGCCGGGGGTGAAGTAAAGAGAGAATAAAACAAAAAGCTACTCAGTCCAATTCAGTTAACTTCAATGAAGCTGGTATATTTAATGTGGGCCCAGGGTTTGCCTACAGAATTGTGACAGAATGCAATATTCTCAACAAAAAAAGATGTGTTTAAAGTTGGGCAAGGCCCCATAAGGCTGTTGTTGGTGTTTAAGCAGTACACCAAGGTATTTAGCTCTAAGGGTTTCTAAACATTCCAGCTGAGAATAAAACCACAGCTTTACAGTAGCTTCTTAAAGGTTTGGGGGGCTGGGAATGTTCCCTCCTCCTTGCATTGAAAAGTCAATAAACAGTAGGAAAGATCATGTCATAACAAGGATGAAGCCACCTATTACAGGGCATAGTGATGGCTAATGGTGCTATAGGAAGGACTAATCCCATATATTAAATGCTGTAATTATTATAATAATATTATGGTTATTATAATGTCCAGGCATGGGGCATTTTTCATTTTGTGCAGCATGAATCTGCTGCCAACCATCCACCCTTCTTATGGCTGGCACTTGCTAAAATACAGAACTATTAGATAATGACATCTGCATTGCAGGTAGCAGCCAGCACTCCAAGCATGTTTTCTGTTACATGTATTTTATATTTCCTGGCATTTGCCAAGCTACATTTGGTCATTTTGTCTGGAGCTGCAGTCCTAAAAACTTTCATTCATGATCAACCATTACGTGCTAGAGTTGACACAAGTGTTTTTCCTTCATGAAATGCTTTTAGATCCACTTACTAAAAAACACTAACATCATCATCATCAACAACAACAATAATAATAAACAGGGACTATTTACTTATTGCAACATTGGTGGTGAATCACTTTCAAGGATCCTCATGGGAAAAAAGCCACCAAGGAAATATTTAGTTCTCTGTTGTCTCACTCTCTTACCTGTACACAGTTCAGGATAGGATCAGATTATTGCAAATCACATAGTTATGGGAATGTAAATGTTTTAAACCCTAGTCCAGCTTAGGATAATCAAAATTAAATAGTCATCCTCAGCTACTGATACAAGGGAAAGGGTTAAAACAAAAGGACATTGAGAGGCAATAGCTTACATGAAGGTTTAAGAAAAATAATAAGGGAATTAGTGGAGACTATGCACATTGGTTTACAACTATCAATTAACCTTCCTTGTTAGATAGGTAATTTAGTTGACTCAGTATCATCAAATATAAGAGAAAAAGGTGACCAAAACAATAATTATTGTCATGGAGCTCAAAGGCTTAAACCCATAATTCCTAAGAAATAAAAACAGAGTTCTTTCCATAGTATATGCTTCATGTAAAGACTGCAATAAGAGCTAGGCCCTAGCTGTGACCCTTTACACTTCAAGGTGAAAAAGTAGGTTAAAGAAAGTAATGGCAATAATCACAGGGCTTTTCTACATAAAACAGCCTCTGAGTGGAGGTCAAATATCAAACACCTGGGGCACTACCTGCGTCACACAAAGATTTCTTCCACAATAGAAATGAAGTACAAGACTGTCAGAAAACAGCAAGAAGACTAATCAATTCTAAAATTATTAGGAAAAAAAAGAGACAAAAAAGAAACAAAAAAGTGGATTTGAAAAGTCTGGATGAGATTAAAAAAAAGTGTGGCCATTCTCTTCTCAATTTTTTGGAAAAATAAGTCTGAGGATTTTCTGCCCTTCACAGAGAGATTCTTCCATGAATGAATGTTAAATATTTCCATTTCATCTTCATCCCCACCTACCAGCTACATTCTTTTGCACTATCTGAAATGGTCCTTATGTTCCTTTTTGTACCAGTTTGGGCACTTTTACAGAGAACCAAAGATGCCGTTATCTCAGTATTGCATTCTTATTTTTCATTATTGTTAAGCTTTTGGATGATTTTTACACCATAGTGAGTAAGATCCCCACTCTGAACTTGTGTGTTGTAGGAAAAGAATTGACATTAAAAATCATCAAATGAAACACACTTCTGCCCTCCCTCACTTTGACTGTTTGAGAGCTCAAAGATCCCCACAATTGCATTCAGGAACTCTCTGGACTTGCTGCATAAACTGGGGGTATTTTTCAAGGATTTCACAATGAAGATATTCCTTAGTTTTCACTTCAGAAGATTAAAGGGTGAGTCTAGTTGCCCAATGAAAAGGATTCTTTATTTTACAACCAGTTTTATGGCTACATTTTAGCATGCCAACTCCACCCTGTTGACTTTACCAGTCAGGTAAAGACTTTCTGCCTTTCTTAAGGCTGGGTATATGTAAAGATTTTGTTGGACTCAGCAGTGAGCAGGATTCCATGCCAGCAAAGCAGAGGGAGCTGCTTTGTGAACGCACTGCACGCATGCACTATTAGGTTACTTGCCTGGCTCTTTTTTTCGCCTTTAGTCTTCGAGTTTCAGTTGTCTAGGTATGAATTCATTTCCCCCAGACAAATCTTGAGACAGAATGTCTCAAGAAGGTGATATTTACCTGCTCTACAAGCTGGGCAGTGGACCCCTTCCTCATCCTTAAGTTTTACTACAAGATATAAAACTGATGTATAAATTCAAACAGCTTGCTCAAGTACAGAGAACTGGCCATCAGCATGATACTGTGTTTTGTTTTGTTTTTTTCTGAAAAGGTTATTAAATTAGTAAATTAAATTATTAAATATAATATTTAAGACATAACAATGATAAATACAAACAACAGGTAGCATTAGTTGACCTGGCTTCTCAATAGAATGTAAAATTTAAAAGTAAAATTTAACCACTAAAATTAATAATAATTTGTTTAATAATTAATTGCTAATCAATCATTAACTATTAATACTTTCTGGCACCAGAGTGTGGCACTATTTTATGGGAAACTTTAGAAGAAAAGTATAGTTAATGCTTCCTATTCTCTAAAATGAAATAAAATAATATGTGTATCCAGTACACCTTTTTTTTTTGCCTTCAGTGGTAGTAGTGACAAAGGACTTCTCTAATTCTTTGCTGCAACTATGGAGCAGTCAAGAACTCCTTGTATGTCTGAACATTTTACATCATATAATCTAATAATTCACTATAGCATCAGGTCACAGAAGGCTGGTTCATCTATCTGACACATTCAGCTATCTATAAGACACATGCTAACCCTTATGCCCATATTGTACAGAGCACATTCTGTAAGAACTGAAGGAAAATATGACTTATTTTTTTTCTAACAGATCAGAGAGGTTGCAAGGGTGGAAGCCAGGAACATAGGTGCATTGTTCTTCTAATATTTTTTTTTGTTGAGTGCTGAACTGCCTCCCCAAGTTTTTAAGATAGACCAAGAGAATCTGAGACATGAAAATGTGGGTTTTTTTTTTCATTTTTGCAATATTGCTGTCTAAATTTTCTTCATATACAGGCCTTAAATCATCCCCTAATGTATGTCACCACAGATATATCCCTAATTTTTAATTACCTTTAATATGTTGAAGTCAAATATTTGCTTTCATTGTCAGATACCAGAACTCACTTCCTAGTGATGTAGTTTCAATTAGCAATTATTGTCTGATTGACTCCTTAGAATAAAAAATGGCCTCAGTAGTCACTGTGCTAGAAGGTATAATGATGACTACATTGGCCTGTTCTTTAAGATCTTGGTCAACTAACAGGAGGTCACTGAGGCTCCTACTATTGATGTGATCTGACTGAGCATGAAGTTAAAATTATAGTTGCACAATGATGGTGGTGTTTTGAGTTGCAATGTTTGCAATTATCCACAATGTGACCTTCCTGTTTCATCCCTTAAAAGAGGAGTTATGTTATTGATTATTATTCCTGGCATTGCTGTAGTTTATTAGTTTTGTCAGGTTTATTTTATTTTTAGTTATTTGTCACATGAGGATTATGTGGCAAGTCATGGAGTATGTGCCACACATTTTTTATTGCAGCAGATGTTCCTGAAATAGATGTAAGCATCTCTGCAAAAAAGCAGCCCCTCTGTGCCAGATTCCAGCTTGTGCTAATGTGAGAACCCAGTAGGCTGAGAGAAAGAGTATAAAGAACCTTTATCCATTGCTGTGGCAATGACAGTTTCTGAGTTTTGAAAATGCACTAGAGATTGCAGTGAGTTGCTAAGAGAACAGGGGCGGCCAAGGTCAAATCATGGGTTTGCCCCTCTCTCTGCCTGAGCACAACTGGTGCCACTTATTAGTGCACTTCTTCCTGAATGTAACACAACATTTTGTTAAAATCAAAAAATATATACTAGAAAGTACTTTTGTCCAGTTTGAATAATCCTCAACAAGTGGCTGCATTTTTCCCCCAAACTGACTCTCTTGGAATGTGTTCAAGTACCCAGCTCTTCGAACTCACGTCTTCTCCTACCATATTTCATTCTGTTATTATCCTGCAGCCTTCAATGTCATGAAAACATTTCAAAACTATATTTTATTTTCCCTCTGTATTGAAGATGCCACCAAAGCATCTGTAATCTGCACATACAAATTTTTTTCTCTAAGCTTAAACGAGAGATTTAGGTAAGTTTGTTACTAAGAAATAACCTTGGGAAACTTCACTAACAACTTTTCCCCAAATGAATAACTTACTTTAAACCATTTTAGTATGTGAACTCAACAGAGATCAGTTTTTCTAGCATACCAGTCCTTGCCCCTCCAGCTTCCCCAATGATTACATGTCCCACTATCAGATAGTTTACTGAAGACTTGGTCATTTGTTTCATTTCTTTAATCCAGGTGAGTCAGTTGTCTTTCCCAAAAGATCTGTCTGGCATGAGCTTCTTTTGGTTACTCACACTTTTCATATGATATACACTTCTTCGTATGATATATACCTGTTTTTCATATGATAGATTAAGAATCTAAAATCTGGTCTGATGTTTAGGTCAAAATAAAAATAAGGCTACTTGATAAAGCGGTACTTTAGGACTGAGCAGGGATAACCTAATTTGCTGGGAGGACTAGCAGAACTGAGAGGGCTATTAGTTTAGTAGGCTTTGCTATGACCATTTCTGACTGGGGAGCTGGAAAAACTAGTTTAAAGTTCAAGGGAAGTTTTATAGATGAAATCAAGCTCATGATCCTGAGCATAAAATTCATTTGTCCCCCACGTTCTGTAAGTGAGAGCAGAAGCCCAAACTTTTCTAGTTTTTCATTCAGCTGTACTCCCCTGGTTTTCAATTCTGCTGGTGTGTACCAGCTTTCTGGCAGGTTTTCAACATCTTCTGGGAAATGCTGTCTTTTCCTACAATGATTTGAAAGTAGTGTCCAATAGGATATGTTGCTATTTTTAGGATATTTTTAGCCACAGAAAACTTGAGAAATTTGGACCAACAATGTAATTTTCTGGGCCTGACTAGAAATACTGAACATCCCAAATCAAGCCACTGCTGTCACTATCTCAGGGTGTGTTCTAGAAAAGTCAGGAGATGAACAGCAGGCTTAAACTCCCACATACCATCCACATTTAAGCTTTTTTAAGAATCAGAGCTGATGTTGGACAAGTTTTTATTTCATGGGTGTCCAGTTAGGCTGAAAAGGGAATGCAAGTAAAATATAACGTAAGAGGAGTAAACAGAGCAGGATGTTATACTGGGTAACTGTGGGATAAGATGTTTCACCAAGAGTTAGGCAATGAGTCAGAAGAGTTTTTTGCAACCAATTACTTCTGTAGAGCATTTGTGAATTTTAACTATTTTTAAATAGGCCAGTGGAGAAGAAGTGGCAGCCATGTATATGCACAGTAGACTCCCTGTCAGTCAACAACAAACGTTCTTCAAAATGAGAGTATTCCTACCAGAGACCTCACAAGTTGCACTTGCAGTATTATTAATCTCAGCAACAAAGGATGATATCTTTAGGGTAGAAATTCTGTCAGTGAGACTCACGAGATAATGAGGTAATAGGCCATGTGTTGTGTGACAAACAAGCTCAGGTTGGAAAGCAGCAATGACACAACCCTCTTTGGCAGCATGGGAGGCAGAGAAATTACATTCCTCCTGTTGTCACTTAAGCTTTTGTATTACTTTGCTTGTGCTTGCTAGGGTCTACACAAGCCTATGCCAATTAAGACAAATAGGTGTTTTCTAAACTGCATTGTAACATTTTCTACTGAGTTTATTGAGGATTTAGTGTTAGTTCTTCAGTTATTGCTTAAAAGTACAGTGTATTTAATTTTTGACTGCTAAATTATTCATGTTCAAGTGCACTTCCCACATCTACCCCTGGCTTATAGTATTTTTCTTTTGTCTTTGGATCAACACTTTGCAGACAGATGCTCCAGGTACATATGCATATAATTTTGCACAGATTTGGTATTGCCATGCACAAAGAGCCACCCTAACAAATGCCTTTCCTCTGCAAACCTTTGAAAGAAAACTTTCAAACTAAATTCAGAAAAATAATGAAATTCACTTTTTTAATCTCACTTGAACACTTTTATGTTGGGATTCAATATCATGGCAGTTGCTCATGCTCTGAAAAAGCAAGTAAATTATGGAGCACTGAATTATTGGAATTATAAAAGCTCCAAAGAGATGCTTGTAGACTGCTTGTGGAGCCAGCTGCAAAACAATTGTTTTAATGTTATAACAAAACTTTAAATATAAAGGGATTTTGAGTTAAACACAACAATGGCAGCAGACTTGTAGAAACCTCCTCCGGTATGCTCCATGGAAGTTACTAGATCAGAACCCTGGTGTGTATTGCCTTTGAGAGCTGAGGACCACTTTCTGCAAAATGTCATCACTTGTAGCTCTGTGCCTTTGACTTCAGTTGTTTACAGAAACCATATTACCACGTGATCCAGTGTGTTCCAGTGAGTAAAAAAGAAAAAGTAAAGAAAAGTGAGTAAAAAAGAAAAAGTAAAACTCTCCCCAAGCTCATGTATGCCACCATTCTAACTCCCTTTGGAATACCTTGGAGCCACATCTTTCCTAATTTGGTTAGGAAGCAACAATATTTGCCAAAGCTGGTCTGCCCATCTAGAAAGAAAAGAAATTCATCAGCACATGCCACACTGTTTTCTAATTTCAAGACATATGGAGTCCTCTATTTTCCTGCTTAACCATGACAGGTTGCAGCATCAAACAACTTCATGGAAATATATGAATCCCATGCTGTTAGGATGTTCAAAGTCAGCCCTGAGATAAACTGTTCTGATATGGCTTTGATGAGCTCAGAAAGCTCTAGTCCTAAAGAGCACAGCCAAAACCTAACCCTTCCTCTGCTACTATGAGAGTGCTCAAGTGTAAATTGCTGTGGCAAGTAATTCTAGTAATCCTTGCTGATCTGGTGTACTTCAAAGTGTTTCCAGCCACAGTGGGCTGAGGATGTGCCTTGTCTCCACTGACATGGGCTGCAAGCAGCAGCAGCATATCCATAAGATATGCTCAGAGTGACTCTTTTCCCAGCTAGTGACTTATGAGTAATGTGCTGAGCTCCTGGGAAGGTGCTGAAGGACCTAGGTGCCCAGGAAAGGGGGAAGGAGTTCTGTACTCTGCAACTATCTTTTTTTTTCCTTAATTTTTGTTGTTGTTGTCATTTTCCTGATTAATTATTCATGCTTGATAGAGGACAGGACAAAGACCAATGGCCTGTAATTGCATTCATTTTTTATCTGACAGTTTGTAAAGGAAATGATGGTGCAAGAGGGATACCCTTGTGTTGTGACAAGAATTCCAACCTAGGCTGGCAGCTATGTGTACAGAGACCTCATCAGCCTTTCCATTTTCACACAATTTTTGATCTGATTTTCAAGAAGAGTGAGTATTACAAGTCTCATATTTGGGTTTTTAAAATGAATTTGCTTACCTTCACACAAGGGCCACTTGCAGAACCAGCACCCATCTCCTATATTTCATGTGCAACCTTGAGGGCTTCCAGCAAGGCAATTCTCATGCTGGGATTAGCCGTCTAGCACAAGATGCTACACCTGCTTCATTCTGCTAACAAATCGGCTTCTGCCTGCTGAAGACTGCCTGACTTGACTTATTACACCTTCCCCATCAACAGAAAGACTCATATCATCACTGGGACAAAGGTGAATTGCCTGAAGACAGTTAGAATGATTTTTTTGCAGTCCCATTGCACCAGAAATTCAAATCACTTTGTCTTGGGGAGAAAACATCTTTAATGGTCATATGTATATATGCTTATAAGGACAAAGCAGATTCTTTATGCAAATCTGTTCCAGGTGAATGTATCAAAACAGGTAAACCAGAGTAAAGTGTTTCGTTTCTCTCACCTTTTATTCACAATCAACAGAATCACCCAGATGAAGAAGAGGTACATTCTGGAGATGATGCTCCCCATGTCCGTGGAGTCAAATGTGCAAAGCATGATGTAATACATGCTAAAGCGTGCAGATATTCAAATTCACATACAGCAGTGGGTCATGTGGCCAGAGCAAGGCAGGAGGAGGGGAAGAAGTAAAGAAATATATGCTTGTATGTGGCTTCTGGTCCAGAACAATATCAAGACATTTCCAGTCAGTGTCAGTTTTCATTTGAAGAGTTACTTCGTATTTATAGTTTTCTTAATCCCCAAAGCAAAGACTTAATTTAAAACCAAGAAATAATCAAAATCCCCAATTACAATTAAAATCTACAGAGCTAGATCTACAGAGCTACAGAGCAACTGTTCTAGCTTTCTTTATTGCACACATAAATAATCATACTTCAATTAACATGTTAGTGTCTAGGATCTCTTCCCAGATTAAAGTTGCCTCGAGACTACCTGGTTTGGCTACTGTAAATATGACATGAATTCCTCAAAGGAAAAAATATTTTTCATGCTGTTTTTGAAGTAAATGATTTTCTTCTTATATACCTACACAACTGTCACAGGGAATTGCACTGCAGATTTAGTGATGTAAAGTGTCAATTGTAATTTGGTGACAACCATTTTATTGGCTATGCATATTGCTCTGCGAGGACCTACTTCTCAGTATGGAGGCCACCGTATCATTAAAACCCACTGATCCTTCACTGATGACATAATTTGACTGGCAGAGAGAGGAACAGTGAGGGGCTTGTTTCCACCTGTGTGGAATCTGCTGTGTGTCAGAGATGAACATGCCTTCAAATTAGAAACAGCATAGCAGACTGGTGCCTGTGATTTTGCCTCATTTCTTTTAAGGAGTTTTACTGGAATGGAGCAGCTGATACAAATTTGTTTAAATATGCCAAACTTATATACTATGCAACTTCTAAACTATTCAGATATTTTTAGTTATCAGTGAAATACTTCCAGCTTAACTGAGCCACATGCTTTGTCTCTCCCCCACCCCTCCTTTTGTGCTCTCATGCATACATCCTTTGGTCTGCAGGTCTGCCTTTGCAACAGGCTCAGAGTATTAAATTTTTATGTTAAAAAAGGGGAAAAAATGTGTTAACATAAAACCCATGTTTGAAAGGATAAAATAAGTCATACAAACTGTGTAAAAATTTAGAGTATGAATAGAACCATAATCATGCATTCTGAAAATTTTATAAACTGACAATTCAAGTTATGTGTTTTATGCTAATACACATAGTGGTAACTTCCAGCAAACTGTGATTCACACATAAAAAGTAGAAAAGTTGAAGGTATTATATATGTAATATTTATTTTTCACACGTATATCTTTATATATACATTATGTACTTATTCTGAGAAAGAGAAAATAGATTATGAGACTTCCTTAGCAAATTTAAATCAATATAGCTGTCTTTCCATTGCCAGTGTTTAATGTTTTTTTTTCAGCATGGCACTGCAAGGAACAAAGCAAAGTATCTTAAAAGAAACTGTATCCCTAGTAATTTCACCTCATTTCACACCTGCTTGGCAGCTTTTCTTAGCCAACTGATTTAATTGAAAATGCTGCCAATGTTCACTTATTAGAATTGTCCTATGGTAAGTTGTGCTTTCCCCACTTAGATTCACTTTATGAATTTTAGATGCAGAAGAGAACTCTTTTCTTTTTTTAAGACAAGCAACATTCCTCGATATATACTTTAGTCCATCTTTTGTTTTCCCACAATGCCTATTCTACCTTTTTTCTTTGAAAAATCTTTATTGAACAGTAAATAGAATAAATTATTCAGTCAATTTCAGTCCAATGGCATCAATAATACTCTAACAGGCATGCTACTCATGGCAAATGCTTTGTGTAAGAGAAATGTACCACTGAAGGTTTAATCAGAAGCTCTAAACATTTCAGACCTGCTCAATTTTGTTCTTGGAAAGATGCATTCTTTGTTGCTGTATCTTCCAAACTTTGGGGAAATGTTTATTTTCCCCATGAGAAGAGGCAGCCATTTTTTACACACTCCAAAAAGAGGAAAGCTCTAGTAAAAAAGCACTTCCCTTAAGAAAAAATTATTGCTTTTAAAAGTTTATCTTATAGGAAAATTTGAATGTTTTAAATGTTTACTATATGATGAACTGTTAAGACTTGTACACTGTCCCTTTAAAGCATAAATTAATGTTATGAAAACATAATTTTTTATAGAACAAAAGTATTTTTAAGAATTTGGAAAAAAAAATACAAAAGAAACTCACCAACATGAACTATCACCCTCCTGTTTTGCTGTGGTTTTAAAATAAGTCTGTTACGAGTCTTGGCAACAATTGTTCTTCATCTGATTTAGAATCATGATTTTTATACAGCTTGTAAGAATTGAATAACTGTTTTATTCAGAACCAAACTCTGGCTCTAAATATTAAATTGCTTCTGAGGAATTTTTAGCTTTGTTTCTATCTATTCTGAAAATTACTTTTGAAAGAGGATCTGCTTTGTTATTAGGAATGTCCTTTTCACATTACTAATGTAGAAACCTGGAGTCTTATGAAATAGCTAGATTGTACCCATTGTGTTCCCAAAAATAGTATTTATATTCTAATATGATGTCTTGCATTAGGGATTTTATTTCAGCATCTTCTAAAATGTTGTCTGAGGTTCTGGAATAAGGTGCAGGTTCCTGAGTGGCTATCTGTTGCATAGAGAAGAAAAACACATGTGAGTCAAATTTATATAAAACAGAAACATGAAAAAACGATGGCATAACAGGAAGTAGGAAGAGAATTAGAAATGAACTAGTAATCAGCACAGTGCAGAGCTTATGCTCAGTTGTGTGAACGCAACACAAACTATTAACAGTTTTCAACTAAAGAGCAGAACATTTAAAACATGTAGACATCCAACAGATGAGAACAATCTGAGAGGTAACTGTATAGAGAGGTAAAGCAGCTAACATGTCCTTTTAAAATAAAGTTTTGTTACCTTTATGTTCTGCCTGAAATGAAGCTGTCTGAATAGAAAAACCACCATATGCAGAATGCATATGCCAGTTTTTGTTATTTTTGGTCATTCTAGTCAGCACCAAATAAAAAGGGACATAAGTATTGACATCCTAAATCAAAGCTGCTATCTTCTGAGTCTCATAGATGCTTTAGCATAAGAAAAAGATGTGCCACTAGACACAGTGAATAAGTCTGTAACATATTAGTGTTTCTTTTTCTTCCTGAGAGTGGTGATTTGTAGAAATCCTTGAGTTTGAGACAGTGTATTCGTTCAACAAACATCACTGGATTATAAATATTTGGATTATTAGGATTCTTGTTTGCACGTACCCAGTCAGTCCTTTGTGAGTCTTGCAAGATGCTTGGTCTCAGAGGTAACATGCATTGACGCTTCAAAGCATCATCACAGAGCACAAATTTCTCTTTATTATTTCACCTTACTTGTATCGCAACAAAGAGGTTCAAAAGTAGCACAAAGCTGCCATTATAAACCTACTGTCAGACAGAAAAGACAAAACACATTCTTCTCTGCTGAAATGAAACTTGTTTAATTACCACCCCCCCCCCCCCCCCCCAAACAGGGAGAAATGAAAAAATATACAGGGAAAACAGGGAGATTCTCTGACACATCCTGCTCCACCATGAATGCAGCAGTTGGGTAAGGGCACACTACTCTAATGTTAGAGGACTGTAAGGAAAAAGTGACATTCTCTCTCAGTTGCTTAGCTGGTCATGCCAACAGCCTATGACTTTCACCATGAACTGTTTTCGAGAACAGAATCCTCTCCTACTCCTGTGAAAAATCACTGGAGTAAAGTTCTTCATGAGGGTTTAAACATGGATGCAGCTGAATGAAGAGCCAAAATCCTGGATCATGTGGTCCCCACTTTGTGAAACACACTTTGCAGAAAATGATGTTTAAATCCCTCAAGTGTGAGCAACAATGCACATCTCTAGCCAAGCACTACTCATTCACTTAAATGCAATTCCCCCTCACCTAAACATCTCGCACAGGGAGGGAAATACTAAGATTTCAAAATACTAAGATTTATAATCAGAACATTTTGGAATATTTTTTGTAATTGGATCCAACTGGAAGGAAGGGAACCATTTTTCCTTCTCAGAATTCTGTAACTCAGTCTTGAGTATAGATAATTAAGAGCAGGCCTATTTTTTTTTTCTTTATATTTGACATGGATGTAAGAATAACCTAGAAGATAATCAAAGTTGTTATTTGGTCCACTATGTAAAAACTAAAAAGGACCAAATCCCAATTGTAAAATAATAGCCAAAGATTTTGGATACAGCCTTCAGACCTTTTAATAATGTTTAATACCCTTTTAATTAATGGTGATGTCAGAGATAGTGCTCTAAGTTCAAAGCCAATAGATGTGAAGAGGCCAAAAATTATGTGAAAAGGGTCAATCCCAATTTATTTAATATATTATGTGCAGACTTTTACTCATATGTATGGATTAGTAAATGTGAGGTGCTTGAAGTGAAGAAGACATCATCCAGTTTAAAGTGGAAAATTAATAATGTGGCATTTTTCTGAGTTCTTTGAAATGTTTACCTGTTTGTTCTTTTGGAATGCTTTGGAAATCTCTTCCAAGTAGATGAATTCATCGAAGTCTAACTGTCAACATTAGGAAAGGCCATAGTGTAGATTTAGAAAGACATAGTGTAGATTCTATGACATCAAACTGTCTGCAGGGTTAAAGCAAGTTCAAGCAAGGTCACACCTTTCTCCTGAGAAGGCTTTAAAAAAAATCCACCCCACACCATGTTACCACAAACTGTCACAAAATCCACATCAATACATTCTGTGTAATGAAAGCATCAATTCACAGTCTGAGATTCTTTATAGCTTTCTCTTGAAACCTGAAACTGAACCCACAAAACCAGCTGCTGAGTTGGCATGACAGCTTGAGAAGAGCCAGAAGACCACAATCATGTATTAGTTCTGCTTTTCACAAATTTGTTCAAGATATTGAATTTCTCCTGATTGTTAAATCATGACTTAAGTTGGGAAAATAGTCTGCAGTGTTGGTGTTGTTAGTTTTTTTGGTTGGTTGTTTTTTTTTGTTTTTTTTGGTTTTTTTTTGTTTTTTTTTATTTTCTTCCTAGAATCTTGTCTATGAAGTGAGAAACCAAAGACTTGTTCAGAGAAGTGCAATCTGTGAAAAATCATATTTTGAACATTTTTCTGCAATAGCCCATTTTCTGGGATGGCTGAAATACTAATTTTTTTTCTAGGCAGACTTCACTTTTATTTTCTGTGTTATAAGATAAAAGTATATAGTTCATTACTATAGTCACTAGAAGGGTGCTTTTGAGTACTAACACCAATATTGTTCTTGCTTCAGCTTCTATTGATAAGTTAACACATGATTCTTTTGATATGAGGAACAATCCATGTCAGTCTCTTCACACTGGCAAGCAAGCCACTTCTCCTCTTGCAAATCCCAGATTTGCCTCATTTTTCAGTGTTTTCTCAATTACAGAACCTCTCATCCCAGTAGGTCCTAAAGCACCTGCCAGATTAACAACCCTTGATATACAAATGACTGCAAGTCTCATAAAAGTAGCATGAGGTTTTAACTCACTCTCATAACAGGCTTGACAAGGCAACTTTGTTCTTTAGCTAATGTCTTTAATTGGGCATACACTAGTTGTTAGGGTAGGATTAATTGTGAGCATATGAGCATCTATTTATTTACTGGGTTTTTAATCCCAAACAGAGTGAATCTCAAGTCTTTGCTATGTGAAAATTCACATAAAGACTTGGCACTTACCTTGAATTTATTATTCAATTTATTATTATTCGAATTTGTTATTAAGAACACTTAAAGGAGGATTACATTACAACAGTGTCTCTTTATGACAGTCAAATTTGTGCAAGTTTTGTACTCCAGAAGACAGTAGGTTTATATGAAAACTGGACAATTAAGAACATCCATTCAATTCCAAGTTCTTGTAAAAAGAAGGTGGAAAAAAGAAAAATGTACCATAATAGTTAAGTTTTGTGAAAAAGAAGAACCACTTTCTGAAGGCTGATTTCTTTAAAGGTATGCCTGAAATTAGCCTTTTCATTACTGAGGAGAATTGTCTCTCAGAGATTGTACACTCATTTAAGTGCCACAGAGCAGGTTTGTAGGACAGAAGTTCTATGCCAGTAAGAGGAGATCAATGTGACACTCCAGTGCCTGAGCTGTGATCAGAAAATGAGATATTAAAGTGCCCCATCCAGCTGTATTTTGTATATGTATATATACATATATGGTATTAGTTATAGTGTTTGGTTTGAAGAAATGACCAAAGTTCAGAAGGATGAGGGAATTTTTGGTAAGACTGGTGAACATGAAACTTTATAATCATTAATCAATAGTGTGCGCAGTGATAAGAAAAGAGGTGTGAGACAAGGAGGACAGCTGTGTTGTCTTTTGAAGATTGACAGTGACAATTTAAGCATGTTCCCTTTGCAAAGCAGTTGGAGATTCCCAATCTACATATTAGTGGTCTTTTGCTGGAAGATGGCATTCCCTACAGTACAGGTATGTGTGGAGGCCCAGCGGCCTGTTGCTGGAATGTGTTGACCCTGGAGGGGACGGCACAGGAGAGGAGAGGCGCTGCTCTAGATTGGGGTAGGGAGGAACTTGTTCCCATGGGCCTGTGTAATACCTTTTGGGTTCTGGTATTATGGTTTGTAAAGATTTATATCACTCTCGTTGATCCCCCGTTTGCCATTTATGCACACTTCCTAGAATGTTATTCCTTCCCTTAACCCCACTGGCTCTGCTTTGCCACAATACTCCACCCCTGTTATCCCATTAGCTCTCCCATGTTGGGGGCAACAGGAACATTGGCAGAAAGCTGTGGGAAAAACCCCCTCAGTCATGGAGAAGAGAGCGTTTCCCACACTGCCTCCTGTTCACTTCTATGTAAATGTTACTGGAAAGATCTCTGTTCTTCCTACTGCTATTAGTTGACATTTGGTGCAGTGTTTTACATATTCCTAATCACCCTTCCCTATTGGACCCTTACTCTCAGACTTTGCCCTGACCTTAGTTTATATAAATTTCCTCAAACGAGGACCTGTCCCTTTGCCTTTATCGTCAGTAATCTCTAGCGGTGCTTTCGGGGCCCCGAGGATACATGTTGCACTAATGGGATTGTTGCCGCAAGTGCCATAACAAGTGGTGCCTGAACAGGGACTTTCCCATAGAGAGGACGGATCCCTGAGAGGGACTCTGACAATGAATTGGCTGGTCCATCGTTGCCGGATGGAAGGCGCTTTCGGGTGAGCTACCACCCAGAAGCAGGACCTGAGTTTTATCAGGACTTGCCAAAGGGAGAGTCGACACCTTCCAAGTGGCAGGAGGACCGGCTCTGCTGACAACACCCACAAGACCTTTGCAGGACCTTCACCCGGACCTGCTGGAGGGTGAGATGTTGGCAGGGAGCAACATTTAAACAAAAGAGCAGGCTCTTTTTGTTTAAATCTTGTAGGTGGATGATCCCTTTTCATCAAGGGCAGCCATGGGGAATGTGTTGTCCTGGGTTGAGAGGGATGTGTCTGAGTTATGGAAGTTCTGATATTAGAGGGAAAACCATTTGTTAAGGGAAGCTTAAAATGTTTCATTCATTGGCTGTTTAAGGAGTTTTCTACTGTTTCTAATGATTCAGTTTATTAAAAGTTGTTTTGGGACTCTGTTGGGAAAAGACTTTATTTTTTGCAAACTGAGGGGATGTTAAAGGTTGTTAATTTCTATCTCACTTTTCATTTGATTTATGGAGCTGTTTCCTGTGTTCGCGGTTAGGATTGCTTTGACAGTTTGCACATTCTGCCCCTTGCATCCCTAATCCCTCAACCCCTGAGAACCAGACAGAAGATGGAGCCTGCCTTAGTGCACAGGCAAGCTACCTGCTATCTGCCATCCCCCCCCCCCCTTTCCATCCCCTACCCAGGACACTAGTTGCCATGGCAACCTGGATTCTACCCCAATCCCTGTTCCATGATCCCTTGGTCTTATTCCCCCGTCCTATTCGGATGGCATCCACTCCATGAGGGGAACTGCAATTTTCAGCTCTCTCTGGCTGCCCCGGCCCTGTCATACTGCCTGCCCATCGGTGTGAGGCCCCAGCTAGAGAGGAACTGCCATTTTGAGTTTGCTCTCCCCACCCCATCCTGCTGCCACTCTGGGCCAGAGTGCCCCTGGCCCCACTGCACTCCCTCCACCTGCTGCCTGCACCACTGCAGGCCTGGCCCTTACCGGCCACTCCCTGCCCTTCCCAGCCCCTCCAGTTGCCAAGTGTGCTGGGCTTCCATGCCAGCCCTGGCATTCACGTGGTCCCTAGCAGCTGCAGAGTGAGAGTGAGGGCTCAACTGATTATGAGGGTGAACCTGAGGATGATGCTCATAAAGCAGGCTGCATAAGAGGGGGATTGGGAACTGCTGTCAAAAATACAAGTGGCATCAGTGTGGTATCGCAGGGGAGCTAATCCCCGGTGGGAATCTGTCCCCCACAGGGAAATGAAAGATCTTTGCAAAGTGGCAAAACATTTTGGGAGTAATTTGTTTTATTTTAATAACTTGCTGAATGCCATTTTCGCTGCTCACATTATGGTGCCTCACGATCTGAGGCACTTCATGCAAATCCTACTTTCTCCCACTGAATTCATCTTTTGGGAGGGGGTATGGAAAAACTATTGGCACATCTGTTAAGGGACTGTGCCCGGGAGGATGGACGGCCACATCTAACTATAGATCACTTGTCCAGGGAGGAGGATTTCACAAAGCCAACAGACCAGGCTATAGACCTTCCCCAGACTGTACTAGAGGGTACTGCAAAGACAGCCCTTTTACAAATACAAGATGGGGCCACACCTAACACTGGTTTTACAGACATTTGGCAAGGGCCCGAGGAAGTTTGTCAACTTGTTACACAGGCAATTGACAAGTAGATAGAACACCCTAAGGCCCACCAAGAACTTAGAAAGCTAGCCACGTCTAGTGCTAACAATGACTGTTGTAGGCTTCATATGCTATTCCCCTTGACCCTGAGCTGACCATTGCCCAAATGATTGAGGCCTGCATCTGCTGAGTGACATCCAACTGAGATACCAGCCTCTGGTCTGAGCTTCTTGTCAGGGTGCAGTGGAAGGATGAGTTGCAGTGAAGGTAATTCCCCAATGACGTGACAACACTTGTGGCAAGGGACAGTGCTGTAACTATGGGGAGAGGGGACATTACAAAAAAGACTATCAATAAAGGTGGTAGCAAATCCCAATCCTTGCGATGCCCTCCATGCCATGCACACTGTCCTCAGACAACACCATCACACATACTATCATCCGTGGCATTACCAGCCTCTGGGAAACTCCCAATTGAGCACGGAGTGACCTTGTGCAATGACACCAAATGCAAGGCCATTCCACCCCAGGTCCAACCTGGAACCCAAGGCAGTTGGTAAGTGCACTGGCTATATAAATTGAGGATGTTTATGTGCAGACTATCCCAACTGGCAAATATGGGCCTGACGATCTGCCCAGGGGTGTTTTAATTATATGTGATACTCGAGATGGGATGGAGGGACTCACTCTGGTTTTACCAGAAATATTGAGTATAACATTGCTACAAGAAATAACAGTTTGGGTTTTATGCCTGAACCCTCCTTTTTTATCCCCAAGGGCACTGTTATCACCCAAGCTTTCTTTTTACTGGACTTGACCAAAACACCTGCTGACCCACTGGCTGAGTGGAACAAATCCTGGGCCATGATAGACCTCTGATAGAATGTGTCCTGTCCCAAAAGGGGAAAAGAATCCACCTCCTGGGACTGTTGGACACTGGAGTGGATGCTACTCTCCTGCTCCGAGTGGCCAAAAGAGTGACCCCTTGTTCCAGCTGCTGGGTTCATCTCAGGCACTGGGGCAGCTACTACCAATTTCTGGAGTTGGGACACCATTTTGCTTTGAGGGTCCTGAGGGTAGGACAGCCATAGCAAGACCTTTTGTGGCTTGGGCACCTACAACACTCTTTGGGAGGGACCTGTTGTCTTAATGGGGGATGAGACTAGAAATCCTGATAACACTGCATGATTTCTAGTCGGGGCCACTGAACAGCGTGCCACCCTTCAGTTAACTTGGAAGACCGATAAACCTGTACGGGTGAATCAGTGGCCCTTTCCAGAGAAAAACTTAAAGGCACTACTGCCCCCCATGAAGGAGCAGGTGTCCAAGGGTCATATAGTTCTATCCACTAGCCCTTGGAACACACCTGTCTTTGTCATTGAAAAGCCAGGCAAAGACAGGTGCAGGTCCTGCAAGACCTCAGAAAGATCAATGAGGTAATGGAGGATATGGGTCCCCTCCAGCCTGGCCTATCCTCAGCTCTGATGTTACCCCGACACTGGAACATGGTGGTAATTTATCTAAAAGACTGTTTTTTCAGCATCCTGTTCCACCCAGAAAATGCCCCCTGTTTTACCTTCTCAGTCCTGTCACTAAATTGACAGGCACTTCCACAGAGGTACCATTGGACAGTACTTCAGGGCATGAAGAACTCTCCCACAGTTTGCCAATGGTTCGTAGCCCAGATCCTGTCACCAATTGGCCAGAAGTACCCCAATGTCATCTTATTCCATTACATGGACAATATCCTGATTTGTGTAGAGATTCATGTTATTTTAGACTGTGCCCTTCAAGACGTCATCAATGCTGTCCAGAGCAGGAGATTCGAAATAGCCAAAGAAAAGATCCAGCACACCACCCCTTGGAAATACCTCAGCCTCAAGATTGTGGAAAAGACTATCGTACCCCAGCCTCTGCAGATCAAGGACGACCCCAGGACTCTCCAGGAATTACACCAGCTCTGCAGGAGATCAGCTGGGTTCATCTACTGCTGGGCATAACCACTGAGGACCTCGTGCCATTGTTCCAGTTACTGAAGGGTGATGAGGACCTGGATGCTCTGTGGTCCTTAACACCTGAGGCCAGGGTGGCAGTAGAAAAGGTAGCTGATGCCATACATACCAAACAGGCACACAAGTACCATCCTGAGCTACCCTTTTCTTTGGTCATTCTCTGCAGCAGCCCTAAATTCCATGCCCTACTCTTCCAATGGGATTCATATTTATCTAGTCTCCTGATAATCATAGAATGGGCTTTTAAAACCTAGCAGACTCAGAAAATCACCACTACAACAGAAGAGATCATGGCACAGTTAGTTATAAAGGCCAAGGCTCACCTTTATGCCTTAGCCAGAGTGGACCTTGCTAATATATACTTACCTCTCACGAATGAACACCTTAATTTCCTACTACAAACATTAGAACCACTCCAATATGCATTGGGCAGTTACCCGGGACAACTCTTAATTCACTACCCAAAACATAAACTATTTAATTTGGCTTTTAATTTAGTCCCCAAACCTCTAAGAAGTCAAATTTCATTAAAGACTCTGACTGTACTCACTGATGGATCTGGGATTTTCCACAAGTCTGTAATCACATGGAAAGACCTGACTACCCAGCAATGGGAGTCAGACATTGAAATTGTCCATGGATGTCCCCCGATCATTAAATTGGTGGCAGTGGTCAGAGCCTTTTCTAAATGTGAAGAGCCATTTAATTTAATCACAGATTTGGCTGACATTGCTGGGTAGTTCAGTGGGCAGAAAATTCAATACTTAATAATATGAAAATTCAACCCTTAATAATATGAGTTACTTTCCTGTTTAATTTATCTTTTATCCCACAGAAATCACCCTTACTTATGCCATGCACACAAGGTCCCACATGACCCTTCCTGGCTTCATAGCCAAAGGTAATAGGCAAGCAGACATCCTAGCCATGGTGGCTCGAAACACATTACCTGCCATCTTTGAGAAGGCTGAAATCAGCCACCAGTTTTTCCATTAGAATGTACCTGCACTAGTCCGAATGTTTAAAATCACTAGAAAGCAGGCAAAATCCATTGTGGTAACATGCCCAAATTGTCAAGCTTTGTTTTGCTGTCTATCAGAGCAGGAGTCAATCCTTGAGGATTGCAGAGTCTCCAGCTCTAGCAGATGGACTTGATGCATTATGCCCCTTTCGGTAGGCTAAAATATATACATGTGTCTATTGACACATTCTCAGGGGCTGTCTTTGCTTCTGTACGTGCTGAAGAAAAAGCAAAAGATGCTATAAGACACTACCCATTAGCTTTTTCCACTTTGGGCATCCCCCAATTAAAAAAAAACCTGACAGTGGCCCTGCCTACACCTCACACCAGTTCCACCTATTTTAAAATCAATGTGGTGTACAGCACATCACAGGCATACCGCACTCTCTTACAGGACAATACATCCTTAAGAGGGCCCACCATTCCATCAAACAGGTCCTTGGTAAACAGAGAGGGGGAGTCCAAACTTTATCTCCCATTGAGAGACTGGCAAAGGCTCTTTATGTGTTTAACTTTTTAAACAATTTGTTCATGGAGCCCACTCCCCCAGTCATCAGGCATTTTGCCAGTTTGAGTAATACATAGCTAAAAGGAAAACTGCCTATGTTGATCATGATGATCATGGTCATGGGCCGTTTCCCACTAATAACCTGGGGGAGAGAGAATGCTTGTGTCTCTACAGGGACCGGTCCAAGGTGGACCCCAACAAAAACCATCAAAACCTATATAGAAGCCATCAGACCAACTTCAAGACATCAACTAGAGGAAGGACAAAAAGAAAAAGCAAGGGAGGCTAGTGAAACCTGGAAAAGGAGACAGAAGTCCGAAGAAGATTCTCCAGGCAGTTTCACATCTATCAGGACCTGATACCAGATTTACAGGACTGATTTGCCAGCCTCACCAGATTTACTCAACTGCATTCACTAGACTTTTTTTTCATGATTTGTTAAATTGTATCTGGACTATATTTGAACCATTTGTTACAAAGTCTGCCAGGGTTTGTATGTAGTGCAGGCTCTACTTTTAAGTTGTCATGTTTATTTACAGGCCACCCAAGTCTTCAGGGGCCAGAATCCAACTATGGCCAGAGAACTGTTGTTCATTGCCCTAATGATGAAAATTTGGATGCTCCTCTCTGTACTTTACGCCTTTGGCTGGGTGATCTGACAACCCAGCCACAATATTTGGGTCACTTTAGCTAAGACTCTAAAACAAGATGACATGTGCCTTCCTGTGGGAAGCCCTGATTACTCACTATCAACATGTCTGGTAGGGCTGCCCATTGATGAGTGCCCAATAACTGTGGATACCATCAATGGAAGACAGTGCAGTCCCCCACCAAGGGATACAACCTGGTGGGTAACTGGGATAGCTGGAACATGAGGCTTCAATTTTTAATAGAAGAACCCCAAGAATTGGACCTACTGGAGTCTTAAATGAATTATTGTGTCAAATTTTATTTTAAAGCCAAGGTGGGGGAGTGGAGAATAATGAGGCCAGAGGAAGAAAAGGCAATTCCCAGAAAACATGTCATTACCTACTGTACAATATAGGGAAGCAAACAATTGGTGCCAGTATACATATCTGATCATTTCACGGTCTGGTATTCCCCGCCACAAGTTACCAAATGGTGTATTCCTTATCTGTGGGGATCGAGCATGGAATGGGATCCCAGCTTACCTAAGGGTGATCCCTGTAGCATTGGATGGCTTGCTATCCTCACTCCCAATATTACAGTAATTCGGGATTGGAAAGACAAATCAGGCTGAAAAAAGAGAGCACTTAACCAATTTGACGAAAATTCTGATGACCAAATTAAGAACTGGAGTTATGGAAAGAGAGTCGCAGCCCCCATTTTTCTATCATGGACGGCAGCAGCCAAGGCTCTCAGAGAATTGACCCATTTAGAGCGCTTGATTAGAAAGCAGCCCATTGCTGCCTTGGTTGCACTGACTGGCCTACTCAAAGATGAGGAAACCATCAAACATGCCACCATGCAGAATAGAGCAGCTATTGACTATTTGCTGCTTGCCCATGGATACGGGTGGCAGGGCTTTGAAGGCATGTGTTGCTTCAACTTATCATGATACAGCAAATCCATAACTGGAGCATCCAATTCTTAAAGGATCAAGTGAAGAAAATCCAAATGGAGAGCAACAACAACAACAACTGGCTCAGCAAGTTTTCAAGAACTGGGGACTTAAGGATTGGCTTCTATCTTTAGTTAAGACTGCTCTTTGGACGCTCTTTAGTGTTATTATTGTGTTTGTGTTTGTTTTCTTCAAGTGTCTGCAAAGATCCACAGCTGGGGGCCTTCTTGATTAAGCAGAAAGGGTGAGCTGTGGAGGCCCAGGGGCCTGTTGCTGGAATGTTTCAACCCTGGATGGAATGACATGGGAGAAGAGAGGCATCCCTCTAGATTGGGGTAGGGAGGGACTTGTTCCCATGGGCCTGTATAACCACATGGTAATACCTTTAGGGTTCTGGTATTATAATGGTTTGTAAAAATTGAAATCACTCTTGTTGAGCCCCCGTTTGCCATTTATGTACACTTCCTAGAATGTTATTCCTTCCCTTAACCCCATTGGCTCTGCTTTGCTGCAACACTCCACCCCTGTTATTCCATTAGTTCTCCTGGTCTTTAGCCACACCCCTGCACCACTTTCCCTTGTCCCTATTGGACCTTGACCCTCAGACCCGCCCTTTTTGCCCTGTATTTAACCCTGGGCCCTTAGCCTGGTCCTATTCTCATCCCTGAATTAATCTGAGGCTCTTAGCCTTTGAATAAACAGTCTTTGGATACTCAAATGATGATCTGTCCTTTTGCCTTTACTGCCTTTACTAGTGCCGCTCTCTGGGCCCTGAGAACTCAGGTCACTCTCATGGGTCCATTGCGGCACACACTGTAACAGGTAGGGGTGAATGCTCCTGATTTGCTTCAGCATGGGGTCAGTGATGTCAGCTTAAACTCCTTGAAAAGGTGAGTTAGAGGCTGCTGCAGTGAATCAGGCTTAGCTCATCTACCCTAAATATGTGGCTGACATAGGTGGAACTGTTTCAAGTTTCCAGACAACCATAACTTAAGTGGAGTGACTCCTGTAGCTACACAAACATCTGTCTATGTCTTGGCTGTCACTGCATGTAAACCCTGAAATGTTTCAATCTATGGTACCTTGTAGAAATAATCTTAACTACAATGTAAGTGTTAAGCAAAGAATTTTTTAACTATGATTGGATAATATTCCAGTATTTAGTCATAATCAAGTAAAAACACTTTCTAAAGAATGTTCCAAAGCATTCATACATATTTTGTAAACTTGTTCATATGAATTTGTTCATTAACATTCTCTAGGCCAGAAAACAATGATGCTAGGCCAGGAGTATGGATGGTAAAAGGGTAGAAGTACTGGGATGGAAGAACCCTCAAGGAAAAGCTGTACCTCTTTAAGTACACCCCTTACTTGGTTTTGATTTTCAGAGAGAAAGTGGCATGGATTTGTGGGGCAAGCTTCTGAAACACTTAGCAGTAGGCTATAAATCCTACTAAATTCTTCAGAAACAAAACTATTTTATTTCAAGTATGAGATTATTGTACATATCAATGATCCATGGCTGACAAGACTCTTCAGTGCATCTGTTGGCTAATTTTAGGTTATACCCCGAAGCTAAAGAATAGACTGATGTAAAGTTTGGAAACCCCAAAAGGAACGATTTCTATCAGAATGCCATAGACATACATACCTTGGCCTGAAAAACCCAAAAATTCTGGTTTTTTTTGGATGTTACTTCCTGGTGTATCCCATATGTATCCTGTTCTAAAAGTGAAAATTCAACAATTCCATAAAGTTAACATTTCCCTTTAAAATCCCTTGACCAAAATAAAGAGTACTTCAACACCATGTGAGTACATTTAATAAAGGAATTAAAATTACTTGGGACTAGCAGAACAAAATACTTAAGCTTTCAGAAGTCGGTCAGCATTTTTTAAATTTAAAAAAAAAAAAAAAAAAGGATTTATGTGAAGTTGTCAGTCTAAAGGTAGTTTCGGATTTCCTCCCTGTATTTTAGTAGTCATTCACTTTGGATCAAGTGTGATATGATGAAACTTGGAAGTTTTCTCTTGAAAAATGATGTGTCTTATAGGCAGCAGGAACTAAGTAATTTTAGCTATGGCAGAGTAATAAAACGCATTCTTACTATGGATTCATTGAAGATACAAGGACAAATAATAACCTTGGTAGGTCTATTATAGCACTTATTTAAAAAACAGAAAAAAGAAGAATAAGGGAAGGAAAGGGTTTTATATTTGAATTATCTCTATGTCTTCATATTAGGAAGAAAATTTATAAACCTACGTGGATAAAGGTTTAGGAGTAGGATGCTGTTGATGTGTTTGAAAGTATTTGAAAACAAATATAAAACTAAACAGCAGTTTGCACAATTTCTAGAACCTCCTTGATAATTTTTAGTAATAAAGTTATATATATTTTACATACATATTTGAGTGATAAATTAATGTTGTTTTGCTAATTTGATGATTCAGAAATTAGCAATTCATAACACTGATTCTAAAAAAATAATATAAAAGACTTATTGTCATATGTACAGTAGGAACATAATTGACTATATCAAATTTAATACATAAAGTCTTTGCCTGTTGGTAGAAATAACAAAGATATAAATCCTATTCACTGTAAGCAAACAAGAAACCTATTGAAACTGATGAAACTATTTCCAAGAAGAAATGCAAAAAGGATTTGACCCAGGCACATAATTTAAAAATTACCTGAATCCTGCCCATGCAGGTGCAAAAGACAAATGGGTACACTCAAATATAGGCATCCAGTCTACACTTCACACTCTTCCATGCAATACTGGAATTTTAATTTACTATTTAGGTCTTTTTTTGGGGTTGGCAGGGTGAGAAAGAGTTTAAGAAACATTTTCACATTTACCTAGGGAATCTGACCATCCTCTCAGTGAAAGGAAGCAAGATTCCCAAGGTTCCTTGTTCCCATGCTCCCTGGGATTTCTCAGTTCCTAAAAGTCTATGGACTACAGTTTTGGATTTCTTTCTTTCAGCCTGGACTTCTAGTTGATCCTACCTTTATAAGTGATGTGTAGTATTTAGAGCCTGGCACAGAGCCGCTGTTATCATAAACCCTCTCTGCTAGCTTGAGCAGAGAGCAGTTCCAGGCTCGAAGCTGTCTTCATGTTAGCACAATTTCTTAAATACAAGATGAAAAAAAAGGAAAATAAGTGAATTATTTGGGAATAAGTTTGGTAATCAAAGACTGAGAAATTTTATTAAAATGATAACAAAGGTCTTGTAATCAATTAAAGCCCTTTCATCTTTATGTAAATGCTAAACAGAGATATGATGCTGTTTGTAGTCCTTTCTGAAATGCATGGAGGATATCATGATGAATATGCTGAGCCTTCAGCCCTGAGGGTTGGTCTGTGTGGGAGGACACACTTGCCTAAACGGGAGCCATCCACTCCCACCTGTGGGATCTCAGCATGTGATTTCAGCACTTGTTCTTTTCATCAAACTACAGTTTGGCACCAGAAAAATCACCTACCCCCAAAATTTGTTCTTGGTTTTCCCTTTACCTGGAGACAATGAACAGAAACAAACATACTTCTCAAAAGAAAAGCAGAACTATTTTATCATCAAGACACTAATTAAGTTATTTTCTCCTGTTCAGAATCTATTTTCCTGGGTTGAATTAAGACCATTACATTAAATTGAAGGTATTTTACAATTTTTGCGGTAAAAAAAAATCATTAGATGCTGTTTATTTGCTGCATTTTTTAATGCATATATGCTTGAAACAATATGAGATAATGGTCCAGTTTTTCACCCTAATTATGAAATTCAGAGATGGAACTGAGTTTTTGGTTTCTGAAGGAAGTTTTATCAGGTCACCATAATGCTAAACAGGATTCCATTTTAGCTGATAATTTCTGAAAAGTCCTTACTTTTGAAAACAAACCAAACCAAACCACCAACCTAAAAGGAAAAAACCCTGGCAACCATTCTGCAAAAAAAAATATTTATATCAATCCCCTCATCTAAATTCTTAGACAGATCACTGCTTAAAATGCAGTCACGTGACAAAAACAGTTCTAATTATTACCCCCTTGGGCTAACATTTTTCAGAGTGACTGGCTAAAGTGCACTCCAGCTCATAATTTTTATCTCTGACAGTGGAAGACATAACCTAGTTTCCTCTAATGCAAAAGTCTCTAATCTAGAGGGCAAGACCCTTTGCCGTATAACATTGAAGGGAGAAAATGCAATTTGAGCACAGGGAAATTGCCCACATAGTTTGATAGTTCTACAGTTCTCATTTTTTTTCTCCAGGATTAAATGTCTTGTTTTATTTTATGCTAAAGTATGACCTGGCTCAGACTTGTATATATTCTTCATCATATACTGGGAATTTTGTACTGTAAAAACAAAGGGACCTAGAAATGTGGTCTAGTTTTCTTATTCACATTTTAGCCATTAAAATTTCCAGTTTTCCTCATGGGGCTAAGGATATTTTTTTCTTAATAGATAGTTCTTGCTTCAGCAAGTGGCACTTGCAAACAATAAGCTTCATTCACCTCTGGGTTAATCCAGTTGTGTATCAGCACAATGTGATTGATTCATATTGGTGTAATGCAGTAGTGAATCAGGCTCCAAGGTTTGAAAGCAGAGTACTACATTAAAATCTACATTTGTATCCTGACACACTGGGGAGCAGACTTTCAGATGGGCTTCATCCCAATGTTGTTTCCTTGCAGCACATTTTTCAGCACAAAAATAAAATAATAATAATAAAAAAATCCACAATTTTGCTCTCATGAACGCCACAGGGAACAAAAATTAGAAAGTCTCTTGGATAGCGAACTCCCTGAATTATACATGTACCTACCTGAATTATACATGCAATTGAGTAGTTAGATGCTTAACTACTAATATTTGCAATAGAGGGTACCTGTCAAAATCTGGGCCTCGATGTGCAAACTCAACTGCTAACAGTGTCTCAGCTGAGATAAGCAGATTTACCCCTGTGCACAGAGGGGGCTGCCTCACTCCAATTAGCACCACCCAAACGGTTCAGCCTTCCCTCCCCCCTGACATCAGGGACACTACTGCATCTGTCCCCAGCTGAGCCTGACCAGAAGGATTCCTGGCAATATTAGGAGAAATGAATTAACCCTTTTCTCCTTTTTTTTTTTTTGGTTCAGTTCACATAGGCAGAGCTGAATAATAAATTGTCCTCAGTCTTATAAAGGAAAAAATGCTGAAGAGTTTGAAAGAAGTGTGTCAGGAATGCTGGAATAGTTGTTTTTTGTGCTGTGTTTTTATGAACAATTTTTTTTTTTCTCCCAGTCTAAGAACCACCTTTTCCTTTGTAGCTTGACAGCTGCTGCTTAACACCTTTTTTTTCCAGCTGGCAGGACAGCAGGGTGAGCATGTTTGTGGTTAGCATGCATTGCTTTTGTGACCAGTTCCTTCCTGAAAATGCACGTCACCCTCACAGCTCGTACATCTTCCATCACTTTGAGGACTATGTAGAAATACCAGTGGTAAAAGTACTGTCCAAATAAAGGAGAATCAAACCTATCTTCTGTTAAAAGCCCAATTATGGCAATGATTATGTTAGTCCACATTCTTTTTTAAGCTGGACTCAATTATTTTTTTTAATACTGATGCTCGACAGAGTTTTCAGTGAATTATAGTACTTTGTGCTGGTGAGTCAGTGCTGGATGAATGGTCTCCTTTGCCTTTTTTAAGGACAGAGAATGAATGAATGTGAGCAGGGAAAACTGGAGCCTGAGGCCATAATAACCAGAAAGCCTAAGTCCATGAAAATCTCTTGGGTTCAGATTCTGGGCAGAGAATTTTTTTTTTATAAATTCTTTTCTGTGTATGCACATCTGTTTGCAGGATCTCATCCTAAACTTGTGCAGAAGATCACAGTATTTTTTAGCATCCATGCTTCAGGCTGAAATTGTGACAGGAACAATGGCTCTGAAGGGTGACTTTGGTTGCCTGGCTAGGTACCATTCACCAAGACATGGTGCATAATACAGTAGTTACTGCATGAGACCATAAAATGTAAGATACTTGGTGGGTAGATTCTTAAGTGAGGTTACCCTTTGCAATCAGAAGAGACAGCTGAGATGTTGAGTACTAAAGCCTGAGTTTAGCTGAGCAGTGCAGTCAAAGTAAAATGGCATTTCCCCACATATTATACACTATTGGAAAGTTTCCTTGTATTTGTGTGGTTAGTGAGGCAAGCAGGGAGATATAAAGCAAACTATTTATTTTCTACCATCATGTATCACACCATTAGTGGTTAATATTTGAATTACCTTGTTTTCTACATTTTTTCTTGTCTATGAGAGCTTGAGCTCATAAAACGTCAGAAGAATCCTATGGGATTTCCTTGAAAACTTCTATTCTGAAACAAGCCCATCAATTATCAACGTATCTTATACTACTGCAGTCAGATGTATCAGTGCTTCTTACTCCTGGCCATGGTGGACCCTTGCAAAGGTCACAGAGTTTTTGATGTCATCCTGAACCATCAGTCCTTAGGCATCCTGCTCAGACAACTGTTTGTCAGCCTGCCCAGGGGCAGGAGAAGCCCAGCTCCTCTCAGATGCTGTAGGAGACACATGATTAATAGCTTTTAGTCAGTCCTGGTGAGTGGGATTATAGTCAATGAGAAAGGCTTAACACCCTTTCACCAAGACATTTGTCCTCCGGTAGCTAGGTTTCATAACTGTCTATCCTTTGATATAGATTAACTGATGGCTTGTCCTTCAATGAGGCACAGCATAAATACTGAAAGATCCTTCATAACACTGGTGGTTAAATTCAGACTGACAAATGAGCTGTAACCGCTACCTGAGGGAATAATCGTACAGCAGCTCTTATGCAGCCAATGAATTGGCAAGGCAAGAACTTCCTATGGGCAGGTCACTCAAATAACCTCTGCTGAAACCCAAGCTCTGAGCAGCAAAGGGCTGAAACATGCCCAAACTCCTGGGAAGAGCCACCCCAGAGGCCCAAAGATAATGCAAATTTTGTAATGCTGATCATAGTATGGAACACATCAAGTAATGCATGTAAAGAGCAAGATATCCATAATCAGCAAATGGTGCTTGAAGGTATTTCTGGTGCTGTTTGGAAAGGACAATGAACGTAGGTGAATCTTACTCCTTTGCAAAGAATGCCTACAAATAATGAGCCTGCATTTTTCTCACCTTTTGACTCCCACAGTTTGGGCACTGTCACACACTCCCATGGTGCCACACACTCCCATGGTGCCACACACTCTTGTCATTCACCAGTCCCATGTGACCGGTGTTGCTGGTCTATCTGAAGACCTGCTATTTGAAGCCCAGTGCTTTTCTGACATGATGTTGTCTCCGTCATGGATGAGGACAGTTGAACTGTCCAGACTCCAGCTTCATGTAAATACTTTTTTAGAACAGAACGATCTTGGCACATACTAGTCCTTTTTTCTTTCTGTTTTTCTGAGAGCTGTGTAGACAAGAAAGGAAGAAGCCTTTATAATAATTTGGACTACATGTAGTTGGATAGTGTAGCTGGGATGAGGAAGTGTTTTTGAACACTTAATGATAGGTTGTTTAATGATTACTAAGGGAAGAAGTGAGGAAAAGTGAATCATCTGGTCAGTAGGAAATCTGCAGTTCACTACATCAAAGGATTTCATCACAAATCTGCTGCTGACAGCAGTGTTGATGAACATCTTAAAAACACTGCAGTATTATGTCATTGTTTAGTTGGGAAGGGAGTAAGCCTGTGCCTTGGGAGTAATTCACTATATCACCTAAACAACTTAATCATCTAAGTTTCTCATGTGTATGCAAAAGGCAGACCCAGATACTTGAAAAGGGAAAACAATACATTTGAACACCTACTGGAGGCCACAAAATCCCTGTATTTTCCTAGGGAACTCTTCATTTTAGCTGCACTGTTTCTGAATTGTAGCTCTGGTTTAATTTTCAGCCTGCTACATAATGGATTTCACTGTTACAGGTTTTCATACTTGAAAGTAGAAAACTGTAAGGAACAGAGAGAGGAAAGCAGTAATGGCTTATAAGCACAATAGTGTAAAATGGTCTTCTGCAGTAGAGTTACTGATTCGATTGCTCTTCTTTTAACTTCTTTTACCTACTTTCCTTAAATATAAATTACATGCATGAAGAAAATAACCCCATGTATGTTTCAGTTAGATATTTTCTGCCCATATACTCATGAAGGAACTGGGAAGGTTCAGGAAGACAGGGCACAACCATGTGCATTAAGTCTGACTTCTTCCAAAAGTAAGCAGAAGTAAAACAAAGAGAAGACACATGCCTAATTAAGAAGAATATGAAATAAACTTTTACTCATCTACATAATCCTTATTTAGGAGTGCAGTGTAAATAACATCACACTTGCTCATGTGCACACAGACTGCATGAAATACTTCAGAATGGCTTCTTAGAACAATCTTGTAGACTGCAATTTTTTTGAGCAATCCAAACATCCCCATTAAACGAACCCAAACAGGATTCAGAAAATGCAGGGTTCCAACACTTTCCCCCAGGATTAGAGGACCGCTGAGCATTCTTGTTCAATTTAAACAAAGTAAATGGCATACCCTCCATTAGTATACCCTCCCCTAATGGGCACCCCCACTGGGGACATTGTTCAGGCACCACCACGGACACGTCCCAAGTGCAGCTGGATATGTAAACAAGGACATAATCCGCCTGAAAGAATACTCACAGTTTGGCAGAGCTCGCTGTGTTGTTAATGCATTGTGCCAAAGCAATAACAAAGCTGTCATTTTAAAGTTTATTTGCAAGATTTTAATAATCAAGAAATTTTCCAGAAATCACTTCTGAGGGAAGGATGTTCCAGAAAGTCACTATTTAGGGGAAGAAGGTTTCCAGATGACATTTTTTTGGTGTCTGTAGCCTGTCCCTCAGAATAAATCACAATTTAGTCTGGGTTCATTTGAGACAGAAAACACATTGCTCTAGTACAATGTAAGGGAGCCTTCTGGGTTTTTATTCTGAATTATCTCAATTTCTTGCAAGACCAATAAGCTTTAGGTTATAGATTTTCATTAGGCTGGAGATAGTCAAGGTACTGTATCTTGGTTTACTAGCAATGAATTCAAAACATTAGCATTTATAAATTCAATATAGTCATCCTGTTAATGTACAAACAAATATTTCTGAGTTTGGTACCCTAAGGAAAGAAAGTAGCTTGACAATTTTTTCAGTTTTATTGGTTGATAATCTGGATTTTTAAAGTTTTTCTAGTGTTTTTGGGACAGTCATAATAATAGCAGAATAATGTGTTGAGAAAAGATGACATTTTGAAAATCAGATTTCCATGAGCCTTCAGTCTCATGAATCAATGGTCTGGGGTAAAACTATATCCAGAAGTACTAGCAAGATTTGTTATGGATATGACTTATTGAAAACAAATTCTAAGCCTTTTTCCTTTTTAAATTTAAAGTAAAAAGATCTTAGAAATTAAGGGAAAAAATTACGTACAATTATATACAATACAATGTATTGCATAAGAAAGAAGGCCAGAGTGTAACAGGGAAAACGATGCCTGGTTAATTTTATCATTGCATGCCTTCATTATAACCAATATTCACAGCACTTACACCGAAAAAGTAATATTTTTCAATAGTACGTTAATGTTAGAATTATTTTTTGTGTATGTGTTTTTAAAATTTTCTTTTTTTTAAAGTTACACCATATGTTCAGTATATTTTGGTGGACTGAAAAAGAAATACGTGTATATCTTTTATGTGTGCTGTGTTCAGCTCCACTTAAAAGTCATTGTTAGCCCTCCATTTGTGGGTTAACTCTTGGCCATTTGCAATGCTGCTAAACTGGACACTGCAACAAACATTTCTGGATACAGGATCTCTGGAAACCCCAGGTAAATTACTACCATGCATGCACAGAACAGATGTGTATACACAGACAAAAACTCAGTGTGCTCCTGCTGCATGTGGACCATCGGCTTGCCCTGTGCTATGATGCACTCACCACATAGGTTTGGTTCAGATGAGTATGTTTGGCAGGTCCCATGCTCTGCATAGCTATACCTGTGCACTTCAGCTGTAATGCTTCAATTTACCATGCTGATGCCTGTTTTGTTCAACAGGTGTGTATTTAAGCTGTTTTTCAAAGGAAGTGTAACTGGAAACCCTTATCTGCCATATAAACCTTATCAGAACTAAGAATTGATTAAAAAAAGAATGCATTTTGGTCTAACTTGACCATGACTCCTTTGCCGAATTCCTTTGCAGCTGAGGTCCTGATAATACTGCTGAATATTTACCATTCCAGCATTTCTACAGATCTGTGCTGTGCAAAAGATTCTTGTACAAGGTGACATTTACCTTAAAAGCCTCTTACACCCCAAACACTGCAGTTACTAACTATGCTGTTATTTTCAAAGGAAAGTTCAAAATTCACTGCAGCCCATGCTTTCTGACCTGATGAGTTAAGGGCTTTCAATCTTGCAGCCTGCAGTCAGGCAATGTAAAACTAGAGCAAAGTCTTTAATTTCTCTGATGTGGTACCTCACTCTTTGTGCCAAGGTGCATCTTATAGTTGGGAGTGGTGAGCCTCTAGTATTGAGATTGAATTGACTTCTACAATTACAATACTATTATTATTATTATTATTATTATTATTATTATTATTATTATTATTATTATTACTATTACTATTATTATTACTATTACTATTGATATTATAATTTTAAATCAAAGAGCTTCTTATTTTTCACATCCCTGACAGTTTCTGTTCTATTTCTTTGGTGATCAAAAAGCCACCTTCATAACATCACAATCTCATAACACAATGCTTTAATTACATATTAATAATTTCAATGCTGAAAAATATGCCCATCTTGGTCAAAAAATTGAAAACAATGGTCAGCTGACAGTGACACGTCATTTTAGATCAGTACCTTGAGAAAAGTTAAGCCATGAGTGAAGCACAGCACTGAACTTACTGCAGCTACCTGCAAGCAGAGGTCAGGCATCTCTGAATCCTCGCATCAGTTGAACTGACTGACTCTGTTTTGGAGCTGGTAAGCACGATGTCACAAATTACATAGGGAAGTGTCTTGGTTTGAAAGACAGGTGTCTATTAAGGAAGGTAGGACCCTCCTTTGGAATGGAAAATGTAAACCCCTGCTCAGAATGACTATAAATTTGAAATGAGGGGTTTTCAGGCAGGGATATGAGAACAGCAGTATAATTTCTTTGCAAGTGTGCAGAGGCAGGCAAACACAAGAGCGGCTCTGCAGGGCCCAGGCCCAGAGCCAGGCCCCAGAGCCCCCACCCGGCCGCCCGCGTGCTCCCCTCGCTGCACTTCCGGGCACGGCCGCCGGGGGCGCTGCTGGTCCCGGCGGGCAGCGCGGCTGCGGGGATTCCGCCGCGCCGGCAGGGGGCGCTGTGCCGCGGGCGCGGGGAGCACGCGGTGATGGCGGCTCGGCCCCGCTGGGAAGGGCTGGCAGAGAGGCTTTGCTGCACGAACCCTGGGGCAGCTGCCCAGCAGGACAAAGAGGGGCGAGTCCAGGATCCCGGGCACCCGAGCAGTCTCTCTTTCAGTGAGGTAGGTGTTAATAAGGTCCCAGCCTAATGGCTGCTCTTTGGAGCAAAGGCTCACCCACAGAAAGGAAGGAGCAGTGCGGGACTGGGCTCTGACAGTGACAGTGAATTCGCCCCGCAGTAAACAACTTGGCCATCCTCATCCCATGCCAAGAGCAAGAGAGAGAGACTAGCCACTGCCCGTACCCCTTTACCTGGCCAGTTCTTGAGGTATCTCTCCCCCGCAGAGAGAAACTCCCAAAAAGAGAAGTGTAGCCAGGTGCCCTCCTACCTCCTGAACTTGGCTACTTCTTTTTTTTTTTTAAGTGCCTGTAAGTGCCCAGTAGTGTTACTTAGCAACTTACAGGAAACATTCTGTAGATAAGAAGGAACAAGAGAAAAATTCAACCCCTAAGGAAGAAAGCAAAAAAACCCAAAATTAAAAAAAAAAAAAAAAAAAAAAAAAAAGCAAGCAAACTAAAATCCCCTATCATCCCAAAACCAAAAGCAAACACCAGAAAACAAAATGTATGTTTAAGAGGTGTATGTTCTAATACCTTCCACCTGGAAAAGCCAAAACATAGTAAAGAGCGGGAGGCTAAAATTAAAAATGTGCCTGTTTTTTCCCCTCTGAACATAACTGGTAGACCGTGAATTTAACCTTTTTGTCATGAGGTACTACAGAAACAGAGAAACATAGATACTCAATTTCTGCAGCTCCTCTTCTTCACCACTGTCAGTTCTTGGTGCATTTGATGAGGATTGGGGTCTGTCTGACTTGGATTTCTGAAGCGGACTACTTGTAGATGCTACATTTAAAAAGACTGCATTGACTATTAAGTGAATATGTACATATTCTATCCCCTCCCACCCCAAAAATCTCCAGGACTGCGTGGAGCAAACAAGGATTTAAAACGTGTCTTTCTGTTTTCTGTAAAAGGAGTGGAAGGGTCACACATAACCATTAGAAGCATACTAAATTTCTGGAAAAAAAAAAAAAATTTATTACTTTATGTTTGTACCCCAGGAATGAAATAGTAAAATAATTTTTCCTTCTGTTGAAAAATATATTATTTTTCATTATCATACATAGCTTTCAAGCATACTATTAGTTAAGGATACAGTGTATCCATCTGGTTGCTTATATAATCTTGAGGTTTAAATTTATATAGTAGGAGTTTTAGTGTATTTATGATGCATAGCAAGAATGTATTTAAAAATGTATTTAAAAAGTAACTTGTGCAATATATTGTACAGTCTTGCTTAGCACATACATGGAAACTTAAGAACAGATCCAGATTTTCTGATCAGAACTTCAAGAATAAGTGAAAACATTAGACATTGTCAAAATCCCTGATTTCTTGTAGAGATGACTTAAACTGTGAAACATTTTAGTGCTAAATGAAAAAAAAACAACACTTTTGGGGCACCACTTCAGCTGGAAGGAAGTAGCAGCAGAAATCGGCTTGGTTTCTATATATGAAAACCAAAGGACTCTAGATGACTGGTTAGTTGTCTGAGTTGACCTCTTTGACAACTTAACTCTTTCTCTCAAATTCCCTGGATAAGCCTTGCATGTGTTTTGGTTTGTTCTGATGTAATGATGGCCAATTGTCAAATGACCTACATTTCCATAAGCACTACATTAGAATATTGGATGGTTTTACAGCAGTTGAAATAATTTTAAAACCATTTTATACTGTATCTTGCACATACCATTCCTTTGTATGCTCCTCATCTGAAAAATTCTCTAGAGCACCATTGTACCCACAAGTAACATTCTCCAAATCACTAAAGACTCCCAAGTCTATAAACACTTATATTTGAGGCATATGTAAAGCTCAAAGATATCTAGCTCCAGAATGCTTAAAGGTTCAGGATGAAACCACAGGTGGGAGTCTTCACTGAGGTATTCTCTTGTCTGCCTTGTGAACAGAGAGGAGAAAAAAAAAAGTGTTAAACTATCTACATGCAGTTTTGATAATGAACAATCAAATCCTGCCAGGAGAGTTGGTTTTGCTCAGCTAATAAGTTTTTTATAACCAGGTAATGTAGAAACATTGAAACCTGTCATTCTTGGGTACTTGGTTAGATATATAGAGTGTACCTAAAGCAGGAAGATTAAAGGTTAGGATCTTCCATATTTCCTAGAAGCAAGAGCACTGCTACCTTGTTTTTGCAGCAGTGGAGCTCTTTGAAATTATCAAGGCTTCATGGTATAGTCTAGAACAGCACATGGTCCACAGAAGAAAACAAAATTCAGCCTTAAATTGTACAAATTTTTCAGCCAATGGCATATCCACCAAATTTCAGTAATGGATGTGAGAAAAAGGGAGAAATGAGCCCCTCACATTTAAATTTGGGACATAAAGATACTGAGTCAGCAAAAATGCTTGTTAGTAAATTGCTGGTGTGTCATACTTGCTGGTGGAAAAACCTGCTGGTATGTCAAGAAATCCTTATGTATGGTGGACTGAGGTTTCTAAAACACATTTCACAGAAGTACAGGTTAGACATCTGTGACTTTCACCTCTGAGCAGAGATATTTGTGAGGGTGTGAAATGGTAATTTTTGCTGTATGCTGAAGAGCAAGTGAAAGAGTGGAAACGGCAGATCCTTAAGGATCTGTCTATTCAGTGCTCTGAAAACCCCATTTAGCAGCCTCATTGAGGGTGATGGTTGAAGCAGTGCTTAAAAAATCTGTGACAAATCATCTATGGTCCTCTGAAGTAAGTTGTGAAAATTACATTGGTTTCATTTTGGAAACTGTGAAAAGTAGTCAACAGTTGGGCTGGGACTTTGATGTTACCTTAATTTTGGGTGGAATGAGCAGTTGAAGAGAACTGGGCACACAGCTCAATGTCTTTCCTGGAGCTTTTACAACATAAGGAATGGGAATAAAAACTGATTGTTTTATGTGGTGTTTTAGCCCTGCTAAAGCCTCCACCCCATGCCTTTCCTGTGCTATCTCAACACATCAAAAGCTAGGACCCTTTCTGATTAATTTAATAAGAAATCAAACTTAGTTCAAAGATCATCCTTGTCTAAAATGACCCAGTGAATAAAAAAAGCAAGTCCTTCATCTGGCATATAAAGGTCTTTGAAATCACACATATGCTTCATTCTTTCTTTGTATAGATTATAGGGCTGTTTTATTTTAAGGCCTACTTGGGAATTATTTGATCTAAAAGTTCATTATGGGTTCCAGTTTGGGCAGGCACAATTCTATTTGGATAAATATATCATGTTCAAAAGGACCAACAAATGAAAAAAATTACCCTAACTTGGTAAAATGATGATTCTTTGAGGTCAGAAAACAGAAGTTCATACATTACCCCAATACCTTTTTTAACCTCTTTAATTTTTTTTGAAATCAGGGCTAATATATTTAGTCTCTCAATTAGTAAGCATGTAAAGTACTGGAAAAGGTCTGAAAGCAACAAGGTAAGTAAACTGTGTTGTCAAATCCCCACCAGAAAAATTTGTTGGTAATCTTTTATTCCTTCTGAATAAATCTTGCTGACCAATACTTCTGAAATACAAATAAACACACAAGGAGAACTTCCATTATACTGGCCTCATGCTGAATTATAGATCAACTCTGTCAGGAGGTGTAGCTGGCGACAAAACCCATTTAATTGAACAAAAATATATTTGCCAGTATGTTAAATAAATAAATAAATATATGCTCTAACTCAATGGACATGTATTGGGAAATTTCTAGAGCTTTCATTTTCAAGATGTCCAGTGGAGTCACTTAGTTGTGTGTTTTTTCCTTCTCCCTTTCTTCCCTCTCAGGGGGGAAGGGGACTACTCATAGGGACTACTACTTACACAAGACTTTTACTGCTTTAAAAGAGCTAAATTGTTATGGAAATTATATGCTTCCAACCTCATCTCAAATACCATTTCAAATTGTGTTTGAATGAAACTTCATAGCTTAAAATACTTGATAAATAAAAACTGCATAAATGTTCACAAATTTTAGAAAATGGCCTTCGTGTCTCTGTGACCCACTTTTTTCTTATTTAGCCACCCAAATCTTGGCATTGTACCTAGACACATTATTTTTTCCTAGACTGAAAAGGAGAGGAGGACAGGAAGGTATGAAAGTTTAGTACTTTTCTAATTCCTTGTGAGATGTTTTCCATTGTGGTTAAAAGGCTATCTTAAATACCTAAGACAGCATGGCAGAAAGACAAAATGAAGATAAACAGTAGGGATTGAAAAATAATAATTAAAAACTATATGAACTGTTACTGAGACCTACTGACCCTCCCTCCCTCCCTCCCTCCCTCCCTCCCTGCCTTCCTCCCTCCCTCCCTGCCTTCCTGCTTGCCTCCCTTCCTCCCTTCCTCCCTTCCTTCCTTCCTTCCTTCCTTCCTTCCTTCCTTCCTTCCTTCCTTCCTTCCTTCCTTCCTTCCTTCCTTCCTTCCTTCCTTCCTTCCTTCCTTCCTTCCTTCCTTCCTTCCTTCCTTCCTTCCTTCCTTCCTTCCTTCCTTCCTTCCTTCCTTCCTTCCTTCCTTCCTTCCTTCCTTCCTTCCTTCCTTCCTTCCTTCCTTCCTTCCTTCCTTCCTTCCTTCCTTCCTTCCTTCCTTCCTTCCTTCCTTCCTTCCTTCCTTCCTTCCTTCCTTCCTTCCTTCCTTCCTTCCTTCCTTCCTTCCTTCCTTCCTTCCTTCCTTCCTTCCTTCCTTCCTTCCTTCCTTCCTTCCTTCCTTCCTTCCTTCCTTCCTTCCTTCCTTCCTTCCTTCCTTCCTTCCTTCCTTCCTTCCTTCCTTCCTTCCTTCCTTCCTTCCTTCCTTCCTTCCTTCCTTCCTTCCTTCCTTCCGCCACTTCCTTCCTTCCTTCCTTCCTTCCTTCCTTCCTTCCTTCCTTCCTTCCTTCCTTCCTTCCTTCCTTCCTTCCTTCCTTCCTTCCTTCCTTCCTTCCTTCCTTCCTTCCTTCCTTCCTTCCTTCCTTCCTTCCTTCCTTCCTTCCTTCCTTCCTTCCTTCCTTCCTTCCTTCCTTCCTTCCTTCCTTCCTTCCTTCCTTCCTTCCTTCCTTCCTTCCTTCCTTCCTTCCTTCCTTCCTTCCTTCCTTCCTTCCTTCCTTCCTTCCTTCCTTCCTTCCTTCCTTCCGCCACTTCCTTCCTTCCTTCCTTCCTTCCTTCCGCCACTTCCTTCCTTCCTTCCGCCACTTCCTTCCTTCCTTCCTTCCTTCCTTCCTTCCGCCACTTCCTTCCTTCCGCCACTTCCTTCCTTCCGCCACTTCCTTCCTTCCGCCACTTCCTTCCGCCACTTCCTTCCGCCACTTCCTTCCGCCACTTCCTTCCTTCCTTCCGCCACTTCCTTCCTTCCTTCCGCCACTTCCTTCCTTCCTTCCTTCCTTCCTTCCTTCCTTCCTTCCTTCCTTCCTTCCTTCCTTCCTTCCTTCCTTCCTTCCTTCCTTCCTTCCTTCCTTCCTTCCTTCCTTCCTTCCTTCCTTCCTTCCTTCCTTCCTTCCTTCCTTCCTTCCTTCCTTCCTTCCTTCCTTCCTTCCTTCCTTCCTTCCTTCCTTCCTTCCTTCCTTCCTTCCTTCCTTCCTTCCTTCCTTCCTTCCTTCCTTCCTTCCTTCCTTCCTTCCTTCCTTCCTTCCTTCCTTCCTTCCTTCCTTCCTTCCTTCCTTCCTTCCGCCACTTCCTTCCTTCCGCCACTTCCTTCCTTCCGCCACTTCCTTCCTTCCGCCACTTCCTTCCTTCCGCCACTTCCTTCCGCCACTTCCTTCCGCCACTTCCTTCCGCCACTTCCTTCCTTCCTTCCGCCACTTCCTTCCTTCCTTCCTTCCTTCCTTCCTTCCTTCCTTCCTTCCTTCCTTCCTTCCTTCCTTCCTTCCTTCCTTCCTTCCTTCCTTCCTTCCTTCCTTCCTTCCTTCCTTCCTTCCTTCCTTCCTTCCTTCCTTCCTTCCTTCCTTCCTTCCTTCCTTCCTTCCTTCCTTCCTTCCTTCCTTCCTTCCTTCCTTCCTTCCTTCCTTCCTTCCTTCCTTCCTTCCTTCCTTCCTTCCTTCCTTCCTTCCGCCACTTCCTTCCGCCACTTCCTTCCGCCACTTCCTTCCGCCACTTCCTTCCGCCACTTCCTTCCGCCACTTCCTTCCTTCCTTCCGCCACTTCCTTCCTTCCTTCCGCCACTTCCTTCCTTCCGCCACTTCCTTCCTTCCTTCCTTCCTTCCTTCCGCCACTTCCTTCCGCCACTTCCTTCCTTCCTTCCGCCACTTCCTTCCTTCCGCCACTTCCTTCCTTCCGCCACTTCCTTCCTTCCGCCACTTCCTTCCTTCCTTCCTGCCTGCCTGCCTCCCTGCCTGCCTGCCTGCCTTCTGTCCATCCTTCCGTCATTTTTTCAGCTGGCATCATCCATTTTAACTCTTCCCTCTAACTCTGGGCTATTTCTGTGTCAACAAATACCCTGCCAATATTTCAGGCAGGGTGGTGTGACTCTGACACTTAACTGTCTGTCCACTCTCACCAAACATGGGAGCGCAGCTGCATGCTTTCAGACCATGCAGACCTGGCAAACAGATGCAAAATCTTCTTGAAAGTCTCCTGGAGAATGCTTTACTTTTGGTTGCCCTAGATCAACAAATTGACAATTTACTAAACTGAAAGTTGATAATTGATGAAAGGTCAGTCTAGAAAATTAGGTGTCATTAGATTTGAATTTTTATACTTGTAACTATCTTATTAAAATAATTCACCAACTTTTCTAAACACTAACGTATATAAACTGTAATAAAATGTTTAAAGAGAGGATTAACAAGCAGCTTATTAATACACAGTGAATACCTAGAGAAAAAAAAAGAATGATAAATATAAATAAGAATATTTATTCATAAGACAGTGTTATTTATCTGAAAACACAAGCCTAACAAAAATACAAACAGAAATAATAAGGCTGTGCTGAAGCCTCCTTCCCTTTAGGCTACAGTCATGGCATGTGTTGTTGGATTACAGTTTTAAGAAACAGACCAGGGTGGCAGTTTTTAGGGACATATCCAGTTGCTTTCTATCTGCATGTACAATGCCTGGGATGTGAGAGCTCTGATGCTGTAATTGTCTTGTGGAAAACGTTGAGGATAATAACAAATACAATTGGCTGTATTATTGATGTGTGCTCTGTGTGCAGTAGATGTGAAACAACATCTAAGATGCAGAAAACATGCAGAGGAGAATGAGGAGGGTTCATCATGTACAGTCTTTAGGTTAGAGGTTTCCTTGCTGAAGATATGTGGGCACAAACAAACTTGACATTTTAAGTAACCATTTTTCTTTCTGACTTTTTAGCCCGCACTAACAGCCAATAGTCTTAACCTCTGATTTCTGATATATAAATATGCTCTGTCCCTCCAAGAGGTGCTAATTCAGATTTCTTCCGTAAGCCCACCATTCATATATCCTCATCAAAGTGTTCAAGGCCTACTCTCTTGCTACTGCTTTAGAATTTATTAGTGTTATGACTTGTTCCTTGTAGAATGTTTTTTTTTTTTCCTTTTGTTATTTCTGTATTTTGAAAAATTAAATCACTATTTGTACTTTTTCCTGAAAACTAGGGACCATTTTCCACTCTTATACCACCCCAGATGTTAGCTCATGCTGCACTGGACTTACATTTCTTATATAAAGTAAAAACTTTTTATAGTAAATAAAGAGTAGATAACAAAGTCATCATTCATTTAAGAGTTACAATATTGACCTCACAAAAGTCAAATAAAAGTAGAGCCATGAATACACACTCTGGAATAGATTTTCAATTCTTGAACAGCATCATCGTGTAGAGAAATATTTTATGACACTCAGGATATTTCCTAATAAACAGATGAATGGAGAAAAAGGAGGGAAAAAAGGGAAGAAATGATGTAAAGAGAGTTTTATTTTGTTTTAGTAACCTACATTACTGTAATTAGTTCTATTCTTTCCTCCAACCTTTTTTATCTGAAGCCATGTATCTGAATTAAAACAAAACTATGAACTCACATGTACTAAAAACACAATCAGTATCCAGCTAAAACTTCTTTCCTTTCTCCTTAACTAGGAGGGTTATTGTAACATTTCCATGTTAAATCACAGCGAGCATGAGTTTTACGTGAGATTGTGAGAAATGCAAGCAAAATCTGCAACCTACCTGCTTCATGCTGCAGCAGTTGAAACAGAGTTAGCCAAGGTAGGAAGCTTTATGGAGCCTCTCCTGTAAAATAGGTATGTTTATTTCTGCTATTTATATGCCCTGTTTAGGCTAAAATTTTTACTGTGTGTATATTGATTCTGTCTGGTTATCTAAGTGTCCAGAGAACCAAAACACTTGCAGCAAGTCCAAAACATTGCTACTGTCTTTCACAGTTGCTTGAGTGCAATATTGTTGAATTTGTAATTTGTTAATTTCAGTAAACGAGGCTATAAGCACTAACTCTTTATTTTTATTTTTTTTTTGCCTGAACCTGCTCTATTTCAATGTCATTGTTGCACATCCAAGTCTACCATTGAGGCATTAGCATTATTTTCTTATAGAAGATGACAATGAGGCACAGGCCTCCTCTTGCTTTAATATGCATTATAGGTGAAGAATGTGTCAAAGCTTCTCAGTCTCCCTTGTCTCTGATCTGTATTTGAGAGACAGCACAACGTGTGGGAGAGTGCACGACAATTTCTCCAAGGCCTTTGCCATCCTCTTTTATAGCACACATTTTCAGAAAAAAATCTCAAACCAAAAAGAAGAAAAATTACCAATTCTGCCTGGCAAACAAAGACTGTGGTGGCTAACGGGTGGCAGTTATATATAAATGGAGATGTTCATTTGCCGTCTTCTTTTAAGACTTTTCGGAGCCCTGAATAGCCCTACTCCATCTGTGAACCCATACCTCTCATAATTATCAGCTTATTGATACTGGTGCCTTTATCCAGAAACATTCGCTCAAAGAATTTTCAGCCTCTGCACCATATCAGCAACACCTTGCCCAATGGATTTTAAAGAAATCTTCAAAAGGCTTTTCTATTTAAGTTACTTATTAAGTCCTGTTAAGGTAACCCAGATCTATTCCTGTTGCACTTAATGTCCTCTCTTCTTACGATAAATTCCATCTGTATTAACACACCTGTGTAAGGGAAACAGCATGCAGAGGTCTACAGATGTTAGATAAAGTGTAAAAGGAAATGTTTGAGGTGGGCTTTGTCTTGATGATCTTAACAGCTATATTGCTCCTTCTAGATAGATGCTCCATGACAGTTGAATGCTTCATGGTTGAACATTGTTTCTGTAAGAGAGGCATTTTGTGTAAGAGAGGTCTTTTCTCTAAGAGAGGTCAGTTTTTCTTATATACATACCCCCACATTATTTATTTGACCTTTTGGTTGACATTGTGGGGTCTCAAGATATTTTCTTTCAGAGACAAGTATTTTTTTTTTTTTTTTTTCTCTGAGGAAGTGTCATGCATCTGATTCTGCTACTTATCTCAGGCAGGGACCAGAAGAAAATCTCAAACTCCCAATCTTTTTAGGAAATAAGATCCAATGTTGTTGTAAATCACCTGATCAACATAAGAAATATTTGGTAAAGACTCTTCGTCCCTATAACTGAATTAAATCCTGATTAGATCACAGTGTATAGGTCTCAGAGAGGCTAGGCATGCAAACATATGAAGTGTATATGCCATAGTGGAGTAGTTACCTGTGAAGACCAATAGGTGAATCTCACACTCAGGGTATGAGAGGTGACTAGGTCTTAATTAAATTCAAGAGGTTTCAGCTGTAGGCTTTAATTTTAATATTGTGTCAAGACACTGTGCATTTTAACTCTATGCCAACCTTTCTGTTTTATTTTACTTCTTCAGGATCATGTCTGGATAGACTGTCTTCAAGATTTTATCCAAAAATTTGCAAGACTGCAGATTTTCCTTCCAGGAAAGTTCAGGTAGTAAATGCTGTATCTTTCTACTAATGAACAGAATAATAATCAGCAAACTTAAAAATCTTACAGTTACAGAGGGACTTCAGTTCTCCCATGGTCATTGTAAGTCCTTGAAAATGTGAATTTGTACTATGAATTATAGATATTGTACTGAATATAATCATATGAGCAGTGGTAACTTCTCTTGAAATAAGGCACTGTCACTGATGATGCAAAAAATTGTTTTTGAGAAGGTCTGCTCCTGCCTAAGCTTAGGCAAATGCTTATAGAAAATAGTAAACCTTTGTAAACAAGAGAATAAGAAATAAACAAAAGTCAGGAAGCCAAGGGAATACTTTTCCTGTCTCCTAATGTAATTTTTAGAAATAACTGCATATTTGGCATGACCTAACAAAAAAAATTAGCGTAAAATCTTTTTTGTAGAAATAATTTTTCATATTTGGCATTTATGAACCATTATGCATTTACAAGTAAGACCTGGAAATAGATTCATTGTACGAAATTTGTTTTGAGTGAACTCATATAATTTTGGAGTTTGAGTTTCCATAAATTTTTATTAATTATTGGTCTCAGACTTTAGGTAAAAGTGAGTAATTCTAGGAAAAAATTGTATTCAGTCTTTCTCTGAGGGCCTTGATACCCAGAAATACAAGACTCTCCGGTGAATATTGACAAAAATTATCTGTAAGATTGAACTTTCAATTTCCTATTAAACCATGAAATTAGAAGTTTTGAAATTGACATATTTTTGCAATTAACTGTACAAATCTTGTCTAAAAGGTTTCCTCTAATGTGCTATGCACCAAAAAGAAAATGTAAAGTTGTTATGTGCAAGAAGAGGCAAAGGCTTTTAAAGCCCATCAGACAGATGATGTTTCCTCAGAAAGATGAGAAATGGAGGCTCATTACTCATCTCCAGTTCCCATGTTTGCCATCAGTGTGCAACTTACATGAAAAATCTAGTGATACAAAGCTTAACCTTGCTTGCTTCTCTTAGCATGAAGAGTATATCTTGTATATCTCTTTTTCCTATCTATCTGGCTTATAAATATTGAAATCTATGGGTGGACATAGATGTTAAGTGAATGTTAACACCTATCTTAACTATCTTAAGTTAAGACAGTTCTGATTCCTGTTACCACATAAAGATGTTTTGATGCTTCTGAATTCCTGTTACCACATAAAGAATCGCCAAACCATGACAAGGGCAGATTTCCTTCACCACATTTTCATATGGGGAAAATACAGGAAAAAGGTGGGGGGAGAGATTTCCTGAATGTTGCATGTGAGACCATGATTTGAATGCTTTATGATGTTGAAGAAAATGGCTCTTCATCTTCAGTAAAAGCATTTGCTTTTCCAGAGTTGTTGAATACTCAGATTTTTAAACTAACCTCAGTAGGAGCTGAAACAATCCAGGCCCTTTCAAAGTCAATACCATAAGGGTACAATACCCTCTAGAGGAATGGAAAGCAACATGCATAACTACAGTATTCTTGTGTATTTCATGTCTAGCACCAGTTTTGGTCTGAATACTTTTTTCTTTTTTTAAATTTTATTTCTGAACTAAAGTAACAACTAATAATGATCCAAATACATTATATTGCACTAAGTACCTTACCCTTGCCCCCTTTTCTACTTCATTTGCTAAAAATGGCAGAGATTCTTTTGCACTGGAAATACCAGTGGTGATTTTCTAAACTACTCATGCCTCATTCTTTATTCTCCTAGCATTTAGTTCATTCCTTTTTGATGGGCTTAACTCTTTTGCTGCTACTCAAAGTCTCTATATAATCAGCTTGGACTTCTAAGAGGAATATCCTCCTCTCCTGTGGAAAAAAATAACCAACACTTTCAGAACTGTGGCTTTTTACCTCCAAACTCCATTACCTTTTCCACTGATATTTTTCTTAACCTCAAGAGTGATTTCTCTTGAGACATGCAAAACTGCACAATCACAGGCAACATAAAGCCAGAAGCACACTTTTTTCACAAAAATACTGATTTTTTCAATCTTTTCCATCTTTCTATATGGCCTATTTTTCCTGCCTTGTAATTCTTGCACTTTACGTTTTTCTACACAGCTGTGCCTGAATTCTTCTTGTCCAGCAAGTGTAAGAGAGATTTTCCTACAGATCTGTACTCCTGCACAGATACTAACAGGAATTTCGTTGAGGCTATAAGTCCTTGACAGTTTCCTGCAATACCATTAACTTGTGCTCGACACAAGGTCCCTGGTAGCAGCAGATTTACCTGTCTAAGGATTACCTCCTCAAGGATGATTTTGAAGTTACAGCACTTATAAAACAGCTGTGAAACTACATGGAGAGCTCAAACTCGGCACTCTGGAGATACAGCTCTTCTGCATCTCTTCTATACCTCCCTCCACAGGCTTATTATTTCTGCAGACATAGACTAGTATAGTGTCTGAATGAATTTATTGTTTAGTCTGTACAAATAAAATAAAGTCTAATGTTCTCTAATATTGAGGTGGCTAAGGAAGAATTTTACTAGCTATATCCCTGCAATATCTATCAATACCTTTAAAACGAAATGGAGAAAAAGGATTACGTGAATCCCCATTTGATCAGACTAGGCCGGCCATTTAAGAGAATAGAGAAAGTCCAAAGATGTGTGATGTGAGGCAGAACACTAATATTGATATTATTTGTCTAGGGTTAAATGAATGTTATGCTAACATAACAGCAGTTGCCCACCTGTATTTTTTAAAAAAGGAGAAAGGAGTTCCTTGAAAGACCAATTCAGATTCACAACTAATTTATTTTTCACAGGAAAAAAAATCACATTTTGGACCTTTATGTTATTTGTCAGAGTTCTTTAATCTAAATTGCTAAATGTTGAGGTGTACCAGGAGAACATTTATTCAGTTGGTGACTCTTAGTACCATTGGCACTCTAAAATAGGTGCTTGTAATTTAATTATTATGATAAACAGCAGCAAAGGAAGTATGGTAAGCAATGTTTAGGAGAGAAAAGAATTACTCTCAGGGTGATAGGGTACATGCTAGCCAGTGTTTTTTGGCTTGGGGTGCTTTGTCCAATTTGTGATTACATTGATGTTGTATATTTGATTATGGCTTGAGCTATTCTCAAGATTTCTTGGCAGTTCAAAGCAATGGAGACACCAGCAGCTTCCTCAGAAGTGTAAAAACTGTGTCTTCTGTAATTAATAATGCATGAAAATACTGGTTTTGATACTTACTCCTAAATCCTGACTCATGAAAAATGGCACTAATGAATGAAAAATTTTAGTTTGTACAGTTTCTTAAACTTCAGTAGAATTGAACATGTAAGAAAAACATCATTCAGCATTCTTCTCAAACACAAATTAATATTTTTTAGAAATGAATCCTGAAATCTCAAGACTGTAGCAAAAGCCTAACCAGTTTTGGGCAAGATTTCATTGCTGAAGCCTGCATGGCTTCAGCAAGAGCAGATGGCTGTCAGTAATAATGTACTGAAGATGTCTTTCTGGATTATCTGAGGTACGATTACTGTTAGTTCCAATTTCCTTCCTTCTCTTTTCAAGAGAAGGGAAGTAGGGACAACAGCCTGAATCCTCAGTCTTCCTGCCACTGCCCCCACCATAGTGTCAGAGGTGTGTTGGAAAATATTTGGCTCATTTTTACTGGTAGTTACAACAACAAAATAAAGCAGGTAATACAGGTTTTCTGCTTCACCTCAGTGGCCCAGCTAGTAAATCTCTGGTAGAACAGGACCATCATTGGCTGCTTACTTGTAGCCTGACATTTTATTGTCTTTTTTCAGTGCCTAGGAATGTTTCAGGATTTCAGGATTATGAAGGGTTTAATGAATCTGAACTAATATCTTCATGAAAGATAGCTGAAAATTAATGCCAGACGTGTTTGCACATACCAAAGGCTGATCTTTGTTATGTCTTCCATCCCAATGTGCTGGAGGAGAGCTGGTCAAGGCAGTGATTTCAACCTGGATTTCTTACAATGGCAGGTGTGAAATACGCTGGGATTTCTGATGGGATCAGCTTCCTCTTCCAATGGAGAAGGGCCATGGTGACCATTGGGAAATGAAAGGAAAGAAGATTTCTAACTATTTTGATCTGTCTCATGGGTGTATTCAGTAAAGTTTAAATTCAAAATATACTTTCCTTATGGTTCCTGTGTTGCAGATGTCTATAAGTTCATTCATTTTAGTTTAAAATAGAAGTCACTGCTTCCTAACAATGATTTGAATAAAATTAAACCAGAAGCTAAATATTGATTAATATTTTATCATGTGATATTTTCCATATGATACAGATTTCAAGTTTTCAGCTTAAATGCTTATAGGAAGTAAACTTGTTCCCTAAGTTTCAGCTCATTGCAAACAGCAAGTAAATCCTGAAAATCAGGACTTGCAATGGCTAACCCAAACTACTTACACCTCTATAATGTCATGTACCGGCTATGCAACTGTAGAAATAGACTTAAAGAAGTAATCTGTCCTTTTAGCTAATAACATCAAAATGAGACCTTTTTCTTCACTTTGCCTGGACCTCTAACCTTTAAAGGTGAGTTAGACAGCTGCACAAAACCTGATCTCATTTTCTGCCCCTGGCAAGATTTTTTCAAGTTCATCTTCTTTTTTTCCCCCCTTCTCTCACAATCTGATGAAAAATGAAATGTCATGAAAACAGGCTCTGAGGCTAAAAACCCTCTGTCTGTCTCTGTGACAGATGTCAGTTTGAAAGGTTTCAGGTCACCTGTCAGAACTATGTCAGTATGATCCATACAAACATCTACTCAACCTCTAACACTAACATTGAGTTCTGCTTTTTAAAATACCCCTTGAAAAAGAATCAAATGATTTCAAGTCACTGCCTTTTCCCCTTTCTTTTAACTCTGATTAATGAGCCAAACTCTCAGGCAAGAAAAAAAAAAAAAAAAAAAAAAGGAAAAATGGGTGGGGGGAAAGGAAAAAAAGAGCCTTTAAAAAAGGACAGTTTGACCTTTTTGTGCCCCTGGCAGTGAACCAGTCAGCATTCTCATAATCCAAACACAGATGCCTGGAGCTAAACAAATCCTATACTTGTGAACAAGAATTCAGTTTGCTATCAAAATATAATGATGAGTAGCAAAGTGCTGGTCTTAAGGAAAATATCCTGAAATAAATAAAAATATTTTTCATAAATAAAGGAAATAATATGAGTAATGTCATACATCACTAATAGCATCATTTGGGAACAAGTATATTGATATATTTATTTATATGTATTCCACCTGTATACATTTAAACCACAGTACCTCATCTCTACATGAGACATAATCCCATAATATTTAATGATACCAAAACCAGTGCTCATCTAATGCTGCAATTCAGTACTTTGTAATGATTAATTAACAGGCTTGCATGTTATTTTGTTCCTTGCTTAGTTTTATAGCATCTGCATTATTTCTCATAGGCATGATCTGCCCTTTTAAAGTTTAAGCTTCTGTTTTGTTAAAAAAATACTGCACTATTAAAGAGAAGATCCCAGCTGCATGACAGTTTTCATCAGCGTGTTGTTTTAATAGAAAATTATTCAATGAAATAGATATGATTAGAGCTTTCTGCCAATTTCTATTTTCAAGTGTCCCACATAGATCCTATCAAGTAGGCTGTTGATGTTGATGGGCATATTTTTGGATGTTTCTTAAAAATCTGTAATGTCAATTTTAGGCTTCAGTATAACAGTTGGGAAAAAAGATCTGGACATCACACTGATACACCACAGATGCACTAGATACACATTTAAATGCAAGCACAAAGTAATTCAGTACTATTTTTGTCTCCATGGCTAAATATGTGATTTAAGTCATGCATGAAACTGGTGAGAAAGAATAGGTGGTGATTTTATGCTGTGTTATTATGGAACACTCTCCTCAGATGTAGAGTCCTCTTTTTAATGTTGTCCTAATAGGTATTTGTATGCTGTTGCTCCCTACATGTCCATAATCTTTCCTTTTCTGATATGTGCCTATAGGAAACAAACTTAATCAAATTTCAGGTCCTCCTTTTTTTTTTTTTTTACTTTTAAATGCTTAATGATGGTACTATGCCACTCATCAGCAGTCAGTTTCATTAATATTAAAACTGAGGCATTTGACAAGAAAACAGTCAGCTTGATAGCAAATGGTTACAGCTCTTACAAAACAAGTACCAGCTTCATTTTTGGCCATCCTAAAGAGACTTGGGAACAATTGGAGACAGAACCATCCACAGAAAACTATCAGTATTGTTTAGATGAGGACTGCCACAAACATCCTGAAATACTTAACTGTATCTAATCTCTTTGTGACTCATATTTACACTGTGTTTTTACTTTAATGTAAATTACTTTGGTTTTTATTATTTAATCTTCCTGTTGAACATTATTGTTTAAGACAATTATAGAATGTAAATAAAGAAATTTACATGCCATATTAGACTGCAAGGTGGACAGTATGATTATTTCAAAGCTCTGATGGATATGGATAGGTTCCCTGAAAACCCAACAGCTACACAGTTTTTCTGGTCACAGTGGACATGACTCAGATTGCACCAGTTTTAATACTTGCTGTTGCAGCTCCAAGTCCACCTTGCAAATGAGGGTGAATCTCTTTAAAAAGCAATATGCCTTGTGTCTGCAGAATTGTAAACAATAATTCCAGATATATTCCTTTCCAGTCTCCTCATAACTTCAGGATTTGCAAATAAATCTGCAAGATGTTTTTTTTTCTTGTGCCAAAACCCCTATTAATGCTATGGGTTAAATACTAAGAATGTTTAACAGATGATAAACCATTTAACATAATTTCCTTGCCTGTAGTTATTTTCAGCACTTAGTTTCTGACACTTTTTTCCTCAAAATAAAACTGTAAACTAGAAGGTAATACACAGTCCTTACCACACAGTAAGGACTTTTAGAACCTAATAAATTGATTACATCTGTGAAGAAGTCTTTCCCTTGCTTCCCTCCCTTAGCGTTGACATCTGTATCTGGCCAGACAGCCGGATACTGAGAGGGCATTATTGCAGATAACAGTCAGAAATGTTGAAGCAGTTATTGGTGCCACACTGCAATAGCATATTACCATTGCCACAAACAGTCTTTCCCTTGTGAGAATAGTGCTCAAATAGTGTTCAAACCCCTAGCAACAATATTAGGGAACAAGCAAAACAACAACAACAACAACAACAACACACAAGAAAACCAACAAAAACCCAGCCAAAACCCAAGCAGCTGACCAACCAAAACAGAGGGGAGGGTAAAAACAGCAATCATTTTGAAGGTAGATTTCCCAGCTGAAATGAAGAATTCTGAGTAGCACTAAAATTAATTACTCTGTTGTAGCGCTAGGCAGGCAACAGATTTATGGTAAATGACAGAATATTTGCAAATTTTCCTGACTACTTGATTAGAAAATGCACCAAGTACAGGCATCAGTCGAGTATGCATTATTTAAGTGGTTGGTATATGGTGACAGTCTGGAATCATTGTGGTTGCCTCTAGGAAAATTGCACTTTCTGGGAGAAAGTCTTTCACCTTTGTGTGCCCACAGCACAGATCTCTCCTCATAGCAGCTTAGGATACACTGGAACTTTGTGACCTGGAAAATGTGGGACAACTGACACAAGGTGACCCCCTGAATGCTGGGGTAGGTCCAATTAATTTAAAATTTTGCTTGGCCTTGTCTCTTCCAATTTTCTAAATCCTCTGGAAAAATGATTAATGCGTACACTGCCAAAGTGAAAATATTTTTTGACCCTATTAAAGTCGACCAAGGGTAAACCAAGTGTAGGCTGGCATTGTATCAAACTAGCTTTATTAAATTTGATTTGAGGTTTGTATGAGGAAGGGACAGACAAGGACATTATTTTGCACAGCAACTCCCTTTTAAATGAAAATACTGTGAGGAATACAAAGTACTGGTGTACTTTGGTACAGAGATATATTTAACCTAGCAGAATTTTACCAAAAAAAATGTTTGGTTTTGAGAAAGCTTAGTGTTTTCTCAGTAGGAAAGCATATTGTTGGTAAAGTTGATTTATTATATGATGAGCATTGCTTCCTTTGAAGTGAAGAGAGATTCAGACCTTGCCTTATTTCTTGCCTTTTCAGATTTTTATTCCCCAAATTATTCTTGTCTTGCCAACTCCAGCAGCTAGGGAAAGGGTTTGAGGATATGATGTACAGCAGATGTAGGCAACTCAGACATAGAAAGTGCTATTTTCAACACTTTCCCACTTTCTACAGCACTCATTGTTGTTGTTTTTGTCAGTGAAGTGCTCCAAAGTTCTGCATAAACCAAAAATCACTGTACTTCTCAGCATTTATTCTGGTGCATTAATGATCGTTAAATACAGGACCCTATTCTCAGCTCCCAGGAATCTTATATGGCTGCAAAAGGAATAAAGCCCAAATGTGATTGCTCACTGCAAATATTGTAGCTTAAAAACCCCCAAGAAACAGACAAGTAAACAAAAAAATCCACCAAAACTGCAATTTTTTGAATAGAGAAGAGTCATAGCTGCTTGTTTTTCAGCCCCCTGCAACCTAACAGAGGATTTCATATGCCATCCTGTCCTTGATCCTTTTTGGCCTGTTTATGTATCCTGTTGGTAAATTTGGATACTTTAACACAATTGCTCACAAGTTCGTCAGTTCTCAGTTCACTCTTGCCTAGCTCGAGTTTGGAAACTGCAACTCCATTAATTTATTTTTTTGTCACTTTTTTTGAGGAAGGGTCTGCTAGCTCTGATGGAGGATCTCCAAACTGACCCTTGTTTACCCAGCAACTGGACTGAGATACGTGCAGCAACCACTGAGCACATTGGGCTGCAGGTTATGTGGTACAGATTTAAGGCTAAGATAACAGATTAAACAGTCCATCGCAGGATTTTTCTGGTTTGTTTTTGTATTGCTTGTTGTATTTATTGTATTTGTATTGTTTGTATTGTTTATTTGACAATAAATAAAAAACAAAATCCCTTTAAATATAGTGGTCCAGCTAATGCAGAGGAGAATATTCAAAGCTTTCAGAGCTTTTGACCACTATAAGGCTCATAATTGCAAAGTGTTATATACAGACAGCACAAAACAGTTCTTCATCTACTGAGGAAAGAGCTAAAGCAGAAACTGCACAGCCTAGACAGCCTTACTTAGAGTAAAACTACAGCTATAGTGAAAAAATAACCAAACTACTGTCCTTGAGGAGATGGACAAAGCAATGTGCCTGTATGACAGCCTTATTTTGGTAAAATGTGGGCTCACTGGAGGTGACCAAGAAGTTGTCAGCAGGTAAGCATTAAATGGTTTTGATGAAATAACTGATATTTTGCTTGCATTAAGCTTGATACACTAAAATGAAGAGTCCGCTGATTGTCCTTACTGAGCTTCCTCCAAATGCAAGTTTGGCATCCTCTGAAAGCATTCCGTCACATCTAGATGTACTATAAATACGTGTATATATATATATATATATATATATATATATATATATAAATTGGCTTTTTAATTATGGACAAATTGTTTTGTTGACACTAGTTTCAACCTACTTACATAGTCTCAGAGAGACTTCTCTTCCTCCAGACCTGTCTGTTCTTCCAGATGTGTCAGGAAAAGATAGATAAAAAATCCGGGATTATATGCAAAGCTTGGATCTGACTATCAAACCTGATTTTTTCCAAAAGTCAGAACTCTTATACAGGCCTCATGCATTTATAGCTCAGGAATCATTAATATAAGCAGATCTCTGAGCGTCTACTTAGTGGCATAAATTTGAACTGGCTGGAACTAAGGACAGAGTAAGCTTGATGTGAAAGACCTTAGATTTAGGCATGTAAAAAAGAAACACAATCATAGCTCATCCAAATCTAATAAATTAAATGGTTACAAGGATTGTTGAAATGAAAAATGCATACATAGAAGTACATCACTCCTATGTTATTTACTATATTATTTCATAGTTTTCCTGTGAGTAGACTTGGTAACTTCTCCAGTAAGTTAGTTTTTCTCGAACATAGTGGACTGCCTACAGAATTTTTAAGAACAACATCAGATCCAAGTATTAAAAAAAACCTCCTTCATGATTCTGAGCTGATTTTAATACTGGAACTTCAAAAATGGGTTCACCAAAGGGTGAGAAGATTCATAAATTAAGTCCAGTTTTGCTGAAGAGATGCAGACAGTTTCCAAAATGACTAAACAAATCACAATTATTTTTTCCAGGTCTATTTCACCTCCATGATTTTTCTATTTATAAGACATCTATCATTTTGTATGTAACTGTGAAACATTTTGAATCAAATTCTCATTAAAATTTTCCCTTGGTAAATAGAAAGAGAAACACAGAAATACCTGTAAAGTGGTTCAACAAAATATTTTACTTTCCTGTAATAGAAACTTCTGATTAGAGGGCAATGTCTGCAGTTGAAGTCTTGCAAATACTACCCTGTAGCTACATCAAAAGCATATTTTGTTAGATTCTTTGTTTGGATTGCTTCTAGGGCTCCCACACCTGTGGCCTTTGCCACCACCTTGCTATTTTACTTTTCCTTTCAGCCCTTTCTGGAGAAGTCAGCTCTTTTGGTGACAATTACCCATACAAACAAGAATTGTGCTTTTCTGCCAGGATGTTTGGGTGTTGTTGAACTGCATGCCTGATGATTACCTGTCCACTGTCAAAGACTGTGGGATAAATAAGTAATGGAGGGATCTAATATCCTGTAAATGGAATGCAAACAATACATGTGTAGAGAGCAGGTACATTTGAAAGCTCATATATTTTCATTTGAAAGCTGCTAGTATTGTTGAACATCAGAGGAGGAAACTTTGTGTTCAACTTGCAAAACACCACAGGAACTGAAAACATAGTAAGCCAACTGTTTTCTGGTGTAAATGGAAAATTAAGAATCAGGTTTGAGATTTGTTGTGGTGCTAAAGCTACTTATCGTGCAGATTAAATCCCAGTCTGCTGATAATTAGAGAATCCACATTATTATCCTTAGGGAGAAAATGCGGATATGCTCTGTCAAGTAATTTTAATGCCCAGTTTGTGGAAGGACTGCTTACGATTTATGTGGATCCAAGGGTCAAATACATGTTGAGTTTAGCTTAGATGTCATTGTGAAGATTTGCTTCAACAAACAGGAGAGATGGTCAGGCATGAATAAGATGAATGCATCCAAAATGTGCAGCATCATGAGTTCCTTTGCTCCACATTTGTCCATAAACTTCACGAGCTGGTACTCAAGAAGTTTTGGTTTGAAGGCTTCTTTAATCTTCAGATTAGGTGTTTTCTGTTTTTAGTCTCTTCATAGCTCTCAATTTTCTGTGCTAGGCACTTCTGATTCTTGACTGCATATTTTTTTTTTTGTTTAAACCAAAATCCATGAGATTTCCATTTCCCTTAGGATGAGAGAACCAGGATCCTCTCACTTGTCAAAATAAAGGTTATCTTTATAGACGTAGCCCTGTGGTGACTGTGTTTATCAAAATACTCCTGTCAGACTGGATCTGTACCATTAATAGTTCTCTATATTCCTGCATGGACTTCCGGAAGAATTTGACCTGGCTCCACTTTGTAGTGTATTAAGTGCAGACATTAGACTGGCAGTTTTTTGAGGGCTACAGACAATAAGAGGAGCAGCTGAATATCAGTTTACAGAGAAAACAGAGTAATTTTTATGGAAAAGAGTAGTAATAGCTCATTTGAGCGCCTGGCTAAATGCAGAGGCTTTAGTTGCTGGATAAGATATTAGAGATAGGTCTGTGCATGGGTAGCTAACCATATTCACTGCCTAAATGGGAATGCATTCATTGTTCATGCTGTCAGCTGCTGTGGGGCGAGGTGAGATGTACAGGAGACATAATGAGGAGTAGATTGATAGTGCCTCTATGTTGAAAGGTCTGACAAAGACTAGTACAATCTTCAGTTCAGTTCAGCTTAGCTCTATTATTAATTTTCAATGAGGACCAGTTTTCCAAGAAAACTCTCTCTATAGGGTAGATGAGTGGAATAACGGCAGATAATTTTATCTTTAATGACTAAAGACACTATCTTTAATTTCTGTATTAAATAGAAAAGCACTACTGTAGCTAGAATGGTGGATTTCATGTTTTATCCTGTGTAATGTTGAAAAATTTTCTAGCTAAGGATTCTGCAGAGGCAAAACGTGCACAAATTGGTGCCCAATTAGTATCATAATTCCAATATTTCCAAAATTAAGTATAAAGTTTGACGTGATTAGTAGTTATTTCCTGTACTAGGCACAGTAGAAATTAAGCTTTTCATAACCCACAGTTCGTAAATGATTGAGAATTGCCTTTTACACAATATTTTCTCCCAGGTCTTACTCTGCTATTGAAGTTGCATGCTTCAGTCAAGACGAGAATTAGATTATCTGCATCCCAGACATCCAATTGCAATTACAGCATCTTTATAAGCTTCATCATGGTAATGTATATGATTGGTTCTTGCTCTGTACAAGTTCCTGAGGGAGACACAATCTGGGATAGAAAGTTATTTAGGACAAGTGTCTATTCTACAGCTTAACTCTGATGGAAGCAATCTTGTTGGAGTTCTTTTCATGTCTGTATTTCTCTGTATTTAAGTATCATGAGCCTTCTGATTTAGTATTTTGTGTATTGTGTGGGCAAGCAGGTATTCTTATCATTATTAACGTGTACATTTTTTTTGATGTTTTCACTTCATAGCAGAATTGTGACAATTTCAGGGTCAACAGCTTTTACCCTCAGCTATTGCTTAAAATCTTTCCCTCTAAACTATTATCGACACATATTAATCATCCAAAGACAACTCAAAAGATAGTAGAGTTTAATGTCCTAAAGCTTTGTATTTATTTTTGAGGTACTGTACTACACCAACACACTTCTATCATGTCATATTTTGTTACACAAACTTACAGCGGGAAGAAATTTAACAGGAAGTGACATGGTTTAAGTGATGCACTGACATGTATAATTTAAGGATTGTAATCTTACGGGAAGCAGACACCTGCAATTAATTCAGATATTGGGAATTCAAAATGAAAGTTCTTAAAGCCAGAAGGAACTTATGATGCACATTAGGCTCATGAACTGGTGAATTTATCGGTTTATCTAGAAGAGCAGCACAGTTAGAGTTACTAAATCTTGTACGCTCCTTTGTGGAGTACTATTGTTGCTTTGATGAATCTATAAAACACTTAGAAATTATTGTTTCCTTCAGCTCCTGCCCTATCCATGAAGACAGAGCTTGATTTGAAAGCAGTTTTAAAGGGAGATGCCTTTGCTTTCCTTTCTCTTAATATTTTCCATTATGTCAATATCCAAATCGGTGATTAAATTAACGAAGGAAATTACAGTTACTATCAGTGGTGCTGCGTTGGTGAGTGTATTGGATACCAAGCAGAGATACTGTTCCATGGATATGACCACAAGTCATAATTCTTTATGAGCTATTTTGCAGATATACGACATATATATTATGTCATATACCTCTTCATGAACAATTTTTATACAGCAAAACATGCAGGCCTTAGCATAGGCCTACCTATTTCCTAGATTTTTTTTTCTGTAGTAACATAAAATAATCTGAATACAGTATTTTGATAATTTCAAATAATTGGAAAATACTGCTTTGTTTAGCTGTGGCCTGCTATGAAAGCCCTAAAGAGCTCTCAAGCCAGCAGCTTGAGTCCTGCATACTAATAGTAATGAACACAGTGGTTTTAAGGTTGAAGGAATTTTTATTTTCTGCCTATTCAAATGATTAAACACATGGTGGATATCCATATCTTTGCACCTGTTTGCTTAAAAGAAAGTAAGAAAAGCTACTGGAACATCTTTGTAACATACATAATACGAAAAAATACAAAAGAAGAGCAGCAGCAGTAGAATTAATGACACCAGTAGTTTCCACTGTAAGTTTATATTTACTAATTTTATGGATAATTCTTCACTGATTCAATGTTAGCCTTTATTTATTTGTAGTTTGTGTATTATTTTCCACTGTATTTAAATTAATCAAAAAGGGTCTATTGACAGATACCTGAATAAATAAAGCAGAGATTAGGATCTTTATTTAAATCTGACAATCATGTGTCTGTTAGTGCTTAAGGTTCTGTAAAAAGTTTTGGCTTTTTCCTCTAAGTGTAAACTTTTCTTTTCCTGAGACTATGTATCTTGACAGGAAAAGTAAGAAAAGTAAAGCTTGGAGTGTGCCCTGGCAATAAGAGATTACTATGGCATCAAGTTATCACATGTATTAAAGAAGCCCAACAATTACATAATAGTGTATGTATACAAAAGGCTTAGCAAACTGTGATATATCTCAGGTGGTCTGAATGGGTCAAGAGCAGAAATTCAGGTAATCATTGTACTGCAAAGTGGATGTACCGCTGCCAAGATCCACCCTTCTGAGCTGAGGCAGCCGCACATACAAAACTGCTGGAAAATGTCTTTTCCTGACACTGGAAATATATATATATATATATATATATATGTATTTTTAAAAAAATACGTCAGCACAGGCTGTCTGTCTGATGCTCCCCAGTTTGAAAATTATTTATTTTTATTCATCCTCTCATGTCTGGGACTGTTTGATTAGGCAACCTTTTTTTCCCCCCTCTGGTTAGACTACTTATATCAGCCAATAATGGGGTTTGAATTGTGAGGCTGGCCAACCTACTACAACATACTTGCTTAATTTTCTCTGAAGAGTTTGGCAGTCCTGAAAGACGTGCTCAGTGTAAACGAATAACTGAGAATGTAATTAAGGGGCATGTTAAACTATAAAAAAGGGGTAGTAACCACAGTATGCTTTCATCAATTAAAGCAGTTTCTAATATCAGCCAATTACATCAACCTCCTCTGGCCCTTATATTTCTTAGGCTTTGTGAAAGTGCTCCCTTTATCTCTAATGGGATCCTTATAATGCTGACCATGTGGCTTTAGAAGAACACCAAAATGCTAATCTAATCCCCAGTGTTGCCCAAAGGCATTACATGGGCCCTGACATGGATCCAGGATTGGTGGCACCCTAATTCAAATAAAAGCAAGAATTAGGGTTGATCAGGTGTCTCGATGACAACAGTACAATGAGCAATTGGGGGAAGGTGGGGGCAGGTTGGGGAGGGGGAGAGGGCACCAGCAAACGATCAGGCACATTTCAAAAGTAATTGGTCTCCAGGGAGGGTGTGGGTTGCTTCCTAGACCACTTCTACAGAGCCCTTTGCACCTTGCCAGCTGGAGGGAAAGTGCAGCCACTTCCAGAGAATAGCAGTGGGGCTAATGGAACTGCTCACAGAAAATGAAGGGCTTGCAGCCTGAAACTGAAGGAGTCGATTAAAATGGGACTTCCTTCCAGATTTTCCTTTTTCTTCTCTTTTTTTTTTTTTTTTTTTTTTACTTTAAATTTGGTCTTATCATTATGCTGACTTCACACAAAACTAGGTTAAATGCAAAAACTTAGGATTGCTAAAATCCTAAGGGATTTAGTTTAAAATCAGAGAGATACATTTCCCTGTCTTGCTGCATATGTGGCATGAAATGAAAAATAAGAAAGAAATGAAAGATTTTCAGAATTTTTTTTGTGTGCATGTGTTTTTTTCTCCTAAACACTGACATACATAAAAAAAACTTTTTTACTGTAGATTTTGAGGCCTTCTCCAGTTGTGTGACAGCACCATCAAACCTACTTTTGCATGAAGGGGAAATATGCCAAGAGCTGGTGTTTTGTGCTCAAAGGAACTGGAAGCAACCTCCAAAAAATGACATCTTACGTGATCACCCCACTAGAATTAATCTAAATGTTAATAAATACATTAAGTCTTTGCTGAAGTTTTAAATGGAGAAAATTAAGATGGACTGGAATAAGAAACCAAATAACCCAAGAAATATTTCAGCTTGTTTTAGAACTCCCCAGTAATTCTCGTTATCAGACCTGGCCTGGCTTCTTGCTCTGTCAAGTCAGGTGCTGGCAGGTCTCTAACTTTAGCTTGTAACCAATATTCATTAAGCTTTTCCAATGTGGCTAAAACAGAGCATTTATTTGGTGGAATTTAATACTCTCTCTCAAGACCTGTGACTCTGTTGCTGTGCCTCAGGCACCTTGCGTTATCCAGTCTGAGCTTTTGGGCACTGGGGCAGAAAATGTAATGTCTTATTGGAAAGGTGACTCTAAGAGGACCCCAAATTTTTATTTCTTTATAGCCTATATTTTTATGGCTTTGCAAGTGACAAGAAAATGTGCAACAGGTAATCACCTGTTGCTGATTTTTGTTTTCAGTCACTGGAAAGATGTAGAAAGATATTACAGTCCATTAGAAGACATGGCTTGCTTCATAGACTAGATCAGCTTCTACAAAATCTTTTCAGAGTGGGTGGCAGAAATACATTTACACATTTAATTTTTGTTATTAAGCTTCTTTTTGTTTCCTTTAATGATACAATTCTTAAGTTATTTCACTTCAACTTTTCCACATAAGAGAACACAATGTTGTATTGTGTTAATTCACCTGGAAAGCTATAGTGTAACACAGAACATTTCTAGAAATGAACAGTCTGTAGGTTTTGTGTGTTCTTGCTTATGATCCATCCTCTGCAAAAACAATGTACTTGTACAATTTGTCGTACAAATCAATCCTGTTTTGTGGCCTGGGAACACATCTGACTTTTACCAAAATATTTCAGTTTTAGAGTCCAGCTTACATAATTGTGTCCCAAAATCATCTTTGTGTCCCATGCTATTCTGATGAAGATTTAAATAAAAAGTTTTCATCTCCTTTCTGAAAGAAAGCTGGTTTGTGACTGCCATCAGGCTGTACCTTTAACCCTGATAATTGAGCAGGTTAAATCCAGACACATTGTCACCATCTTATGGTGACAGGGACAATGGAGAGAGGGAGATTTTGGAAGAAAGGAACAGGTTTACGAGAGATCATTCCATGGTGGCTTCCTGTCCTTATGCATGTCAATGGACTGCCCCTTCATGCAGGGCAGAACCTCAGGCTACAATCTTATTTGCTTCAAGCCTTTCTCAGGAGATAGCATTCAAAACAGAGGCACACTGGAGAATTAGACACCTCCTCTTGCTAAAGAATTCCTCTCCCTTTGCATGGACAGTTTAAGTGGCACATTTCTGTGCACATCCTGCTGTTTAACTTGCATCCTCTGCTGAAGGCACTTGCCTGTTGTTGGAAATATATTCTCTTAATTTTGGAGAGTATAACAACTCTGATTATATTTTTAACTGCTTTATGGATCACACAGCAGACTATAACATGTGTTCTAAAAAAGACAACTAATTTTCATTTTCAATCAGCTTCTCCACAAGATTTTTCACATAACCAACCTTCACACCACTAATTTCATTTTAGACCTGCAATCATATCACACATCCCTTTGCCTGCTGTGCTAACATGTTTTCACATGCTTATCCTTTATTCATTCTGCAAGAGAGGCAAGACTCCTAACAGCTATCACTCTTGTGTTTTGCAAAAGGTTTGAAGCAGGACACTGGCTCTACATTTAAAAAGGTAGAGAAAAAAGGGTCTGAGGGAAAAGGAGCAGAGAAGAAAACAGTTAGTTGAGAGTAAACAGAAACTCTATCCTAAGTGCATTAGAGGTGACTTCAGCAGCACTTGGCTAATGAGGAGTGGAAGCTGGTACTAGAAATTTTCAAAAGACCCCGTGTAAATAGATTTTCATACAGGGGAAGGTTTTAGTTGATATTCAGGCAACTTCAGTTCAGTTCAGGCAAGATTCCCTTGTTAGAGTCTGTCAAAGTTTTTGTTTGAGTTGTTCTGTAGGAAAGTATGGAGGCAGCTTTCCACATTCCAGATGCAGTGGATGGTACTTGCCCTAGCTTGGTGACCATTTTGCTGTGCAATAAAAATGGCTGGTGGAAGGGGAAGGGTTATGCAGTCAGGCAGCTTCATTACACAGATGTAAGATGCAATTGTCACCAGTGATAAGGGGAATATGTATTCCCATTTTTTTTTCCCAAAATGGCAAAGCTGAGGCTTTTGTGTTTTATGGGAACTGATAGTGCTGTGGTGATGTCCTAAGGCGTCTCCTTTCTCTTAGCAGAATTAGATTTTACATATGTCCCTGGCTTTCCATTTTTAAGAGTGGAAGAAGCAAATGAAGCACTTAGAGATCAAAGGACCAGGGTGCAGAGCAAGTGGTTTGCACACCACTGTAGTGCTCCTGTTCCCACCCTGAGTGCATCATCACCAGCTTTGCACTTGCTCTTGGTCTGTCACTCTAACAAGCTATTATTTGCAGAGGCCATCCACGCTAATTATCCTTGTGCCAGCAGCAGTGACACCTCTGCTGATGGCCACTGCATCTGGTATGTGCCTCACTGAAATGCCTGTCTTGTTCTTTTGCGTGCAAGTGTCTCAGAGCAATTGAAATCAGAGCATAATGTTATGCTCCTGAAGTAAGATAAAGATATAAAACATATTATGGACAGAAAATCGAAAAAAAAATTGACTGTTTTTGCAGGGTCATTGATATTAGCTCAGGTGAAGACCCTCTTCTGCTCCTTGTGTTGAACTGGAAAAATCTCCTGTGTGTTGCCACCTTTCTCAGCTGAAACAAGATTAATCCAGAAGGAAGAGGGAATTACAAGAATTATTTTTTCCCAAGTTTTATTGTAAATTAAAAACCGATTTTATTTGGAAAAATAAATTTCTAACTACTTTGTAAGTGCAATTTAGTCTGTACCTGCAAATTAGAGAGAAAATATTTGAAACATCTTATTTAGCTGAATTACTCTTCCCCCATATCCATTCACACTTCTGCTTAACAGTCTCTCTGTGAAATATTTTTTAAGGTGTTTTAGAGCAATTGATGTTGTTCAAGGTTTTCCCTATTTTTCTGTTAAGGATATAATAAAGTGTCAGGATTGGGCTAAGGGACAGTGTTAGAACTTCAAATATGCTTATAACAGATGGCTCAAGAAAAGTGTCTGCATAACATGTTGAAAAAGTTCAGTAAGAAGGAGATAATCACTTCAGAAATTCAATTGATAGCCTTGAGAGCCAAACATCAAACACCATGGATACAGAGAGGAGAGGATGGGTGAAAGCTTGACCCAGCCTTTGAGAGAAAGTTTAAGTAAGTTTGTGATGTGTGGTAGAGTGAACAGAAAATCATCCAGGAATTAACTAGGTTAAAAAAAAAACAGCAAAGGATTGCTGAGTTTGGGCAGCAAATACGTAAGCATCAGGATTTTGCACCCAATGGTGCTGAGTTTTTTCAGAAATACTTGGAATTAATTCCAAGCAACCAGAAGTAAACAGGAAAGCAGTGACCTTATTAGAGGAATTCAGCAACAAAATACCAGAACAAAGAGGAGATTAATGGTGATTTTCAGTGATTAATATGGAGTTCAGAAAAAAAAGTTGATATTCTGTCCTCAAATATTTCAAGGATATGAACGGAGAATATGTGCCAAAGCAAACTTCAGTGTTACCTTAAGAATATATACTACTGTTTAGACATGGTTTAAGATAAAACAGGGAAAAACACCCCAAAGAAACAAACAGAAGGAAGCTTCCTGATCAAGATGTTTTAGAGTCTGGAGTGATTTTCAAAGAGAAACAGAAGAGTCCCATTGATTTAGGTACTGGACTTCAGTTAAAGGGCAAAGCAATAGCCAGTAAAGCATATAGGCCACCCTGCTCAGGACTTCTAATGATCTCATATTCTTTCCCAAATGTCAATGGTGTAATTCTTTGTTTCATAGCCTGAAATCCTTGGACTACTCGCAACTGTAATGAAGGCAACTGAAGTGAAATAGAAAAAAAGTAAGAAAATTTCACAATGGCATTGGAGGTTGGGGTGGGAATGGGGGTATTACCATTTTCAACTCAGCTTAATGCATTTTAAAGTCCACTTCCTTTTTTTCAGTCTAATTAATTGGTCACTTCCTGACAGATACAGATTCTATAAACATTAATTAATTGAGGATTTACTTGATCTTCTTTCCCACTCCCTAAGTGCAAGTGTGCAACCAAGAATTTTCTGCATTTGGAACACCGCAGCTCAGGGATTTTACATTTTGCTTTTAAAGAAAACTTTCACATTTGAAATACGTTTTTTAAAATTTAAATTCTACTTTTTTTTCATTGGCTCAGTTAATGTTTGATATCAAAAGCCAGGCTGAATCTTGCTTGGAATATTGAACTGTTATTTAATTATTATTTACTGTCAGTATCTATGTTTTATATTGTAGCTAAAGCATGGCAATGTCAAGATGTAACATTCATTTCACAAATTATCATTATCAGCAAATGTTTTTAAAATTCAAAATAACAGGGAAAAAACCACTCACTTACCTTGGAATACCTTGAATTGAAATTTTTCTCACCTAAATTCTTAGTTACCATATTGTTCAAGACTCTAAAATATATGGTATGAAGTTTTTCTGAGCATTTAAAACCACTTTTATATTTCTCTGCCCCCCTCCCCATGCAGATTTCCATATGCTTTGGGAGCAGAAGAAGTTTTTGAGAGCTGAAAAGTCAGATTTGGCTTTTAAAGCGTATAGTTGGATTACCCCAATTTGCTCTTTGCTTATGAATTTCATTTAATCATTTGTGTTGTGCTTGGCTTTGTATTTACATTCAGCACATGGAAACAGTTATGCTACTTATGTAAAATACAATAGAAAAACTTTTCCTGAAATGACTAGTTAGTCAGAATTTCTGTACAATTTCCCTCTTGAGTAACTAATAAGAACAAAATCACATTTTGAATTATATTCTTAGAAATGTATGTTTTAATTGGTTCCTGTGCACCATTGTGTTTTCCAAGATGGCAGTACCATGAAACAATATTAGTATCTATTCAAAGCAAAGCAGATCACAGCTGGCAGGTGGATTTTATTAGAGAAGAAGTAAATTAAGCCGCAAGGGATAAAACTGAGTAGGTTGAAGCCTGACTGAACCCTGAGTGTTATCCACCTTCCTATGTTAAATTTGTCTGGTTTGCAACTTTAACTAAGTTGTCTTTGAAAACAGTAAAATGGGGCACTGTGTTTATTGTGAAGGACCTTACTTCCAGAAGCCATTAATGGCACCAGATTTAATTTGGATTTCTGTTTCTGCAAGGATCCCACTTAACTGATTCACCCTTCTCTGTTGCACAGAAAATGTTTAATTTTCATTTCCATAAGTAGAACATAATTAGAAACAAACTCCTTAAAGTTTACAGGTCTACCTTGACTGTATGTGTACTTCAAATCTTTTCCCTACACTATCACCTGGCTTAATAAAAGAATGGCTTTTCCCTAAAAACCTTTATCCACCTTACTGTGTATGTAGGGACTGAAGTTGGGTCATTCAAATTTAGTTTAAAGCAGTACTAATAAGAAAGTGTTTTCATCTGATAAACAGTGGTATATGGGGTTTGCTAAAAAGAATAACTTACAGCCTATGAGATGGAACTAAGCTTTGATGACACATATATTTGAGAAGGATCCAGTGTCCTTCTGTGCCAGTACTGCATTGTGATGCCCTGTCATGTCCTCTGTTAGTCAGAAACCAGACAAAGGAGCTGGGTCAGAAGAAAGCTTTATCTCCTGTAGGTTCTGATTAATTTGCTCATATAGACTTCTGCATGCATCTCTCCTTCTGAGCTACAGTCCCCAGCAAGCTTAGGAAGAAACAATTAAAAATTAGGTCGTGCAATATTAAATCAAATACCAAATCTGATTTAATAAAAATTAAATGTTTTCATGAAAGTGCATGGACTTAATTGATATTTTGCAAGGTGACATATATCCCTTCAGTACGATCAGTTTTTCGTTTAATCTTAATAGAAAAAAAAAATTTAAAAAAAAATTATGCATAGTCAGGTAAGAAATATGAAACTCTTGTGATCCCTGCAACTGAGATGGCAATTACTTTTATTTTGTACTTGGCCTTGCTGAATGCATATATCTAAGAGTAGTCTGAGATTTAAAAATTTAAAAGCTTGATTTAATTGCAGTTCCTATAGATAAACACTGAAAACTGCTCCTGTACAGGTGAAAGAAAAAGCACAATGTTGTAGAAATGAGCGTTTTTGGAACATCTTTATTGTCCTTTTTCACATATTTTTGCACATCCAATTTATGGGATGCAAATCCTTCTTCTTGCTTGTTTTAACTTTATTGTGGCATGATACCAGTTAATTAAACTAATAAAACTTAGGGAAAGGTTGTGAAACACTTGCATCTAAAAAGAAGAATTTGTAAAAATATTTAATTATTTATTTTTGAAGTAAATTCTTGAGGTTATAATGAGGATTATTAAATGATGTCTATTTACATTTCCCATTTCTTAAACCTGAAACCACTTTGTGTGCATTTTATTATTTTTCTGCAAATAGGAAGCTCATTTGAAAGATTCATTTTCTGGTTGTGCAGGTCTCCCTCAATGCAGAAGTGGAAAGAGAAATATGTAACAAAACAGAAAAAAATGTGTATAAATCAGTGGAAATTGGTGGGAAGCTTAAGACCTGTTTTCCTTTACGACATCTAAATTAATCTATTGCAATTAATTGACTGCATTTAAAGTTTTCACTGTCCCCTTAACTTTCAGGTTTTGTGAGGCTAGAAGTGCTTTATGCAGAAGCTGACCTATTTTATTTCCTTTTTCATGCATATTTTAGGACAGGAAAGTTAAAGGCATCCTAATATATTATATACTGTAATTATGATGTGATTGTATTTGTGTAGTTTCAGTGCAGATAAACTTTTTTTTCATGTTCTGCTTGAACCAGTTGCCTTCAATAAGAACCAAAGTGACCTCTTTCTTTCAGAAACTATTTATTACAGTTGCAAGACCTACATATTCTATTTCCATATGCACTGCTGCTAGTTGTTGAAATATTCTGGCAGCAGGCTGTTTTCCTTTTGCTCTGGTACAGTCAAATACAAAAACTAACACCACTATACATTCACTGAATCAGCATACAAGCTTTAATAAAACTGGACTATAAGGGTGTACATTGACTTAAAGCTATGGAAGAACCATTGAAGGTGTAATAATGTTCTAGACGTAGTGGTGTGAGAATACAAAGAAATCAAATAAGAAGCATATTATATTAAAATTGGAACAAACATTCTACCAAAACATGTTCATTTTATCTGCACATCTACCTGATATGTCTAGCTTTCCACATCTGAAAGTTTCCTAGTGTTTTACGAGGATATGATTTGTCCTGTGAAGAAATATTTTGTGTCTTTCCAAAGTTTTCCTTTTCTGGACTCTTTAAAAAGTTTTAAAGAGTAAATGTAAAATTATGTAAATTAAGGTGATATAGCTAGAATAAGTCTGAAAAACAGTCTGACTTTGTTACCTCAGCTTTTTTTTCCCTCAGATTCTCAGCTTTTATTTTCCACACAACTAAAACAGTTTCTGCCCAAACTGAATCTTGGCTGCAGGTATCATTCGGGAGGTGATTATCTAACCTGTTTAGATTAGACATTAGGAAGAAATTCTTCCCTGTGAGGATGGTAACCGGCACAAGTTGAGCAGCTCTGGATGCCCTATCCCTGAATATATTCAAGGGCAGGTTGGGTAGGGCCCTGAGCAACCTGGTCTAATGAAAGAAGCAGCGGGGCTAGAACTAGATGATCTTTAAAGTCCCTCTTAACTCCATGATCCTGTGTCAGAATTTTCTCTGTCTGCTTCTCATGTCTTTGAAGCACTAGAACCTAAGAAATTATTCAACTTGTCTACATTATTAAGGCCCACTGTTGAGTGAACTCCTTTGTCAATCTCTGCTCTTTCTGCTATGCCATTTTCCTGTGGCACTAAACATATTGGTTGAGGTTCTAGAAAAGCAGCCAAGACAGAAAAAAATTGCTTGATTTACTTAAGAAAAAATGTTGTAAGAATATTCTGCTTGTAATACAGATTTGACAATAGCATTTTTCTTCCCTATGCATTCTCTGCAATCTCATGACACATATGCAAGAGTTTGCTGGTGTTTGAAATTGGTTTGGTTAATCTAATCTAATCTAATCTAATCTAATCTAATCTAATCTAATCTAATCTAATCTAATCTATGTTTCATTGATGTGAAACTCTAATCATTAGGTTGTGAAAGCTGTCTCTTTCACAGAATTCAGTGTTACTCTTCTAAGTATCTGACTGGTTTGAGGATTGAATATGATTGTATTTGGTCTGCAATATCTTACTGTAGAAATTATGGCTATATTATGTCAGAAGGAAAATGTATCCACAGAACAATGCTGATGTGATAGAAGCTCTTCTGTATCCCACAGACTCAGTCTTCTTAGGAGGAGACTGGGGAGATGTGCCCTCTAAATTTTGCCTAAACATTTGCAAAACTGTTGCAGAGTTGAGTTTGTAACATATAGAGGTGCTAGCAATCATAGGAAAATTGCATCTTGTTTCTTTTTACTCCTTGCATATTTGTCCTATTGGTACTGAAGTCTTTGTGCCGAAAAGAAAATTTTGGTTTGAGCTCAGAGAAAAGCTGAGCAAAAGAAGTTGTCTGTTGGCATACTGGATTGCTCCTGGCTGGGGAAAGTGTGAAGGATATACAAATTTTTGTGGGTATTATTTTGCATTTTCTGTATCTGTTTTTTGCAATATTCTCCAAGTTTGTATTTGAGCAGTGTCCACCCCAGGCTGGTCTTTCAGTATCTCTTGTTTGTAACTTCTTGTTTTCCAAGCTTTATATCTGCACCAGCAGCTTCCTGGTTTGGCTGAGGAAGCTGCTTAGGTGAAGAAAAATGTCCTGTGACAGGATTAGAACTGGTCCAGGTGTAAGGGGAAGAGGAACCAATGCTCTTGTTGCAGAATGACAAAAAGTGTGGTAGTTTTATAGGAATAGTAACCAGATATTTTAAATTATTTTCCATGAAATTAGAATTATGAGTGCTTTTGCTTGGATTAGAAGAATGGGAATACGCCACCCTTGTTCTCCTGTTAAGAAACCCTGAGAAAAGCTCTGGTCTATGGTTATATAGCTAGTACATGTAACTCTCCTATCTGCACTACTTTTGAACAACTTCTGAAAGAGTCTCTTCTTCTAGTCTTTGTAGATATTTCTACCAAATGTTGAATAGCTAACCATTTACTTCCTGTACAAATAATGCAATAAAATGATTTAATATATTCTCAGAAACTCAACACAAATGGAAAGAAAATGGAAAGCAAAATTTTTCTATAGCACTACACTGAATTTAACAGCCTTTCAAAAATTCCCATAGTTTTAAATTTTTTATTTGGAGATTCTATTCTAAACATAGAATTGAGAAAGTGGAAAGTTATATGATACTGCTGATATTTTGTATGTGCTTAGTCAGCTTTATTTTTCCTCTGAAACTATGGTTTACAGAAAAATCAGCTGTACCAAGATTTATATTTTGTAGCTGATTATATATTCTTACTATCTGGAAGTTGGAGTGCAATAATTATTCTCCCAGTGGGTCTGTCTTCTCAAACTATGGCTCTTGCAACCTTAGAATAAAATGTCTTCCAAAGTGTTTTTTGACATAAAATGTGATACTTCTGTAAAATTATCTAGGTATATACAACCAAAAGCTAGGTGTGCTTTTGGTTGTATATAAGCTTTGAAATTATAGGGGTCTTGTGTTGCTTTAATAGTAATCGTCTAGTAGGAGGGAGAGCTTCCCCAAAAATCTTTGATATCCTATCTTAGTTTGTTCAAATAAAATGCTAAGCAGGTCAAAAGCAATTGTAGAAGACAATCAATATTGGAAAGGTGGTGCTTATATCATGGACATATAGCAGAATTTGCTGCCATTTGTAAGGACTTTTGGTGCTTCTAATTAAATGAAATATTATAAAAGTATAAAACACCAATTAAATAGACAGAGGGATTGAAAAATATTGAGAATTCCAAAAACCATGAAAACAATGTGTGAAGTATATGAGGATCGGCTGAAGTAAAAACATTTAATCTCTACACTGTATTATTACTTTCTTTCCCACATCTTTCTGGAGCATGTGTACCTATAAGAAAAGCAATAGTCACAGATAATAATCATGTTGCCGGTAAGTTGAGGTATTGCACCTAGGATTAGCTGGGGCTTAGCAGAAGGACAAGGTCATTGCCAGGGCTCTCCAATTACTACTGGTATTGCTACCTTTTCTAAAGTTCAAATGACAACAAGTTTTTAAAGCTAAATCCAACAACAGCAGCTTCTAGATGGGCTGGTGGTAAGTGAGTGACACCAAGTCTGAGAGTTTGACATTTTTTGGTGTGATAAGTTCACAATGAAGATGACTTTCATTTTCAACTATTTATAATTAGAATTCCACCTATAAACTGTGCTGCAAAATGCCTGACCCTGATGAGACGGTGGCTTTAATAAGGTTAATGACAATTCCCAGGGATATTTGGAATAATTAATAATTGTTATTGTGATATATTTTCAGTAGCTGTTGCTTCATTTTTTAGACTCAAATATATAGTGGTCCTTTAATTAACAGGGATTTGGGGTGCTAACCTGTCAAAGGGCTATATGGTTTGGTTCCTATCAATGAGATGCAGTGAGCCCTTGTAACCAGAGGGCTCACATGATGAGTGCTATTTGTTTACTCTTTAACACAATATGATTCTTGCTTCCCTGATAAACAAAAAATCACTTGATAACTCACCCTTTTTTGGGGGCAGTGAAGGTGGAACAGGAGGAAAAGGAGAGTTTGCATGCAGTGTGGCAGTTTCACAAGTAAAATTTGCAGGATTCTCTAGAATTTGGCTCAAAACACTTAAGGAGGCTTCAGGGTATTCTACCAGTAAGCCATAGAGCAATTAATTTTTTCAGGAAATTGTATTTATTTCCTGCTGTTTATTAAGATACTGGATTACTTGTTCTTACTGTCCTTAGTTTTTAGGATCTGGAAAGTGGTTGGTGAAATTCATCCCTTTCTTAAGGTCATTATCCTGGTAAAATCTGTGGCAGAGCATGAGTGTCCTATGCTCCTATTTGGTGTGCCCCATGGGTATCACCCCAGAGAACATGACAGTGTACTGGTTTGAAGGCAAACCACTGGGAGGAGTTAACTCCACACAAATACATAGTGAGACATTCCAAGTCAGAACTACAATTTAATAGGAAAAATTACAATAAAGGCAATAGCACAGAAGCACTAGTTTATACCAACAGAATCACAATGCAACACGACACCCTGTTGGTCAGGGTGGTTGCAGCAGTCAAATTGGAGTGATGGATGTGGTTCTGTTGGAGCAGTGATGCTATAGAAAGGTCTGGTCCATCTCTGGAAGTCCAGTGGTGGTTATCAAGAGCTCTTCTCCGCCAGTCATGGTGGTGCTGTGGTGTTCCAAGCTCCAGATTACACACAGGTAGGAATATTTGGTTCCTCCCATAGGGTGGGGCATGTCACAATGGGATGATGTAATTCTATCAATCATTCTGGACCTTGATGTCTGTCGTGGTTTTGAACCAGTAATTAACAAAAAGGGGAAAAAAGAATTATTTATCTCTTGCTGTGAGATATGGATTAAAATAAGAGCAAACCAGGCATAAAACTTAAAAGGAGTAAAGAAAGTTTATTGACAAACTACAAGGATAAGAACACCAGAATAAACTTTTAGAAAAACCTTTTCATTTCTCACTGCTCACTATTCTTTTGTTCACATGACAACAAAGACAAAAACTTCATAATTTTGATGGTTTAAATAATCTTAATTCTCTTTATAGTCTTTCCATCAGTTTCTGTAAAGAAACAGAAGTTCCTTTCTGTTAATTTATGGAGTTTTTCACAAGAAAACTATTTTTGTTATAGTTTCTCGTTTCTCTGATATCAGCTGCTCAGAGCTGCCGTTATCAAAGCCCACCCCTCCCATTCCACATCATTCTGAAATGTGTTATGGGCCATGAGTTTGAGGATAGCATTTTTAAGGATAAGTTAGTCAAAGGCAAAAAAGTATTCTTTATCTGTCTCTGTGCGCTTCACTAGAAAACAGTTTTCTCATTGCCTCTCAAGGCTTCAAATCTCCCAGCACTTCACTATACCACAATTACTCTACTTTTTACTCAAATTTACACTTTGAACACTCTATTCCTCCTCATACTCTATCATGAATTAAAGGAGTTCTTTTCAGGACTTCATTGTCCATCTCCATAGTTTTAACAGAAAGATATTTCAGCTTAATTAAAGCATCTTCTTAATTCTCTACCTTTCTTGAAGTTTCTTTTCTTTCTTGCCACTAGTAGTTTATAAAGTCTCTTTTCATGTTGATCACTCTCCTTTTCTCTCTCTGGATGAAAAGATTAATCCGCAAGTCTCATCTGGATAAGAAAGAGTTAAAATCCTGCCCAAGCTTTTGTAGATAGTTCAGTGATCTCTGCTGAACAGGAGCTGGAGCCGTCTGCGATGGAAAGTTCCTCATAGCTGCTTTTAGAGAGCGTGGTCTCCGTCTCTGCTTGCTGCAGGCTCAGAGCTCCTTTCCTTCTTCACTCGGCAGTTTTCTAGTGAATGTAGTTACAGCAAACCCTCTAGCTGAACCAGAGATCGGGCCGAGCCCGGCCCAGCCCGACCTGGCCCGGGGCAAGCCTCATCTCCCGGCCGGGAGACGAGAGACGCGGCGGGCCCGGCCCAGCCCCCGCCCGGCCGCATGGCCTGGGCAGGGAACCAGAGGCCAGCCGGAGCTCCGCCACCCTTCACAGTCAGGAAACAAAGAACACCACAGCCTTCTGGTTGTACACTTTAAGGTGGGGTTCACAAGTTGATTTTACTTTTCAATGGCTAAAACTGCTGTCAATTCTCAGCAATGACCGATAATTGGTCAGGAGAAAAGACTCCCAGGAGTCCCCAGCAACTTTAACTTCCTTAAAGGTAAACTAACCCCATGACAATGTCCCATTAGCAGAGATGCCTCCCCCTCCAGGGTCCATCCTCCACGCCCACCCTGCAGGGTGTCATGGAGAAGACAAAGGACACTGCTCCACCAATTTTAACAGCTCATGTAGATGGTAGTAGAATACATTTAGTTGCACCTTCCGTTGTAACCCAAGACAATGGGTGAGATATCCCAGTCCCTGTGGGATGCTGCTATGTCGTTCTAATTGGGAACGGCGGGAAGAACGACACGGACTCTCAAAGGAGTCAGAACAGGAGAGAATCTCTAGTTTATTGTTACAGTCATGTTATATAGACTAGTTCGTGAAGAGTACAGAAAGGAAACTCTTATTGGTTAGTAAAATACTACATTACCATCATTGGTCAGTGGGGTTCACCACCCCCTGACCTTCTCCTGTAAGGAAAACACAGGAATCAGAAAACAGCACCTGCAGGCTGTTTTGTGTCTTTGAGGATTGTTTTGAATCCTCCCATGAAATTCCCAGGCTAGCTTCTCAGGCAGGCCTGTCAGGCCATGGGGCCTGCAGCTTGCTCCAAAGCTAGCATCCACACTGCTAGGCTCTACTGATCACTGTGAAGTGCAGCCTTAGAAACTAAGTTCACCTTCTGAATGGTATGGTCTGAAAATGTTGAAGGAATTTTTCCTTCAGGAAGTTTTCTAAAGGAAATGTGAGAGCGGAACTCTGAAGATTTGTCAGTGTCATGGTTTAGGGATGGTACTCCCCAGTTTATTCCCACTGAAACATCCCAGACCACGTGCTGCTTGCTCACTTTCCTCCTCCCTCCCCCATGGTGTAAGGATGGAGAAGAGAATTGGAGGCATTTAAAAGTAAAGATCATAGGTTAAGATAAGAACAGTTTACTGTAAACAGCAGTAAGATAAGAAAACTATCAGTAACATCAATAGTAATAGCAGAATGTGCAAGGTAAGCGAATGATTCACCTGCAATGGCTCACCTTGTGGAACCTGGTGTCACCTGATCACACACTGCAAACAGGGAGAATGTCCCTATCACCCTGTGCATGGTATGAGGTGGTATAGAATAACCCCAAAGCCTGTCTGAGCTGCTGCAAAAATGAACCTTTTCCTGGCCAGAACCAGAGGAGGCAGCAAGTTTGGCAAGCTCTGTCTGTAATTTGCAAACAAATGTTTGAAAAAAAATACACAACAGAAAAAAAACAGCATTTGAAGCTGCTCTTTACAAAGCAAACTGAAGCTTATGAAAGCAATATAATGAATTTGGAGCTCCCAAAAATTTTAAAGTAAGGTCATTTCCTTGCAGTCCTTCAGATAAATATCTCAGTGCTGATCCCCATTGCTATCCTCAAGCCACTGCCTTTCTTCAGTGAGTACATATCCAGTGTCATAAACCTCCCTGTATTTAACCAAATGTCAGGCTGCATTTCTTGCAAAGATTTAAACTGAAGGGGAAACCAGCTTTTTCATCCTATGCTTAATCCTTTGGTATAAATAGCTCCTGATAATCTGTTACCTTGTTTTCTTATTTCTCATGTCAATAATTTTCTTATAAAAAGGGTCCTATATGAGTACAACATTGTAGAAGATGCATGGAGAATACTAAGAAAAAATACTTTTTTCAATCGTGCACTGATTTATTTAATAGAATTGGTTAGTTGTGATTTAAATTTAAAAAAAATCCACCTGCCTAACCCACCTAAATGCTGATTTATTTGTGTTCTGTTCCAGAAGCTGATTTTATAAGCAAGTCTAATGGTGCCCTATAAAAACAAGGGCTTTTGAAGACAGATCTTCATGCTGAAGTTTATAGAAGTTTCATTTTGGTATTTCTAACAGTGAACAAGAGAAAGACCCAATATCCAGCAATAAATGGCAATATGCCAGTTCTATTAATTATACTGTTATTACTATCTATTGACTTAGACATGGTGGTTTAGAAGAAGTAGTGGTAGTAGTTTTATGTACAAGGACTCCAGCCTTTCACCAGAAAATTAATGTCTCGGGTGGGGCAGGGGGTTTATATGCTCATGGGGTACTCAAATGTTGCACCTGTAAGTGTCTATTGAAGAAGTCCAATGCAGAAAAGTAACATTGTATTTTGCTGTGGCGTCTAAAATCCTTGTTATCAAAAATACAACTCTTTTGAAATTGGGTTTTTACACAGCTTTTCAGTTGAACAATTTTGGTGAATGACTCAACACTCAAGCCTGGACAAAAACTTGCAAAAAGAAAAAAAAAATCCCTGAACTGGAGTTTCAGTCTGAGTTTCTGCTCTCTTAAAAGTGATGCCATGTGACTCAGGTTCCTTTTGTTTTTGGGAGCTCATGGTTTTTCTCTTTCAAGGGGAGTTTTCGTAGCCATGAGCTGGACTGAGATGTAGCTGAGAGCAACAATATTTTCCAAATACAGATACAGAGAGGGAAATGTGGGGGTTTTAGTTCTGTTTTTTGCATCTCTACTTTCAGAGAGTTTACTAATCATAGCTATTGTGAATTTACTGCGCTGTTAGCAGATAACTTGTGAGATTGTGTTTTATTTTTCATCATCTATGTTATTTCTTTTTTACAAAGTTGAGTTTTTCTGTTTTTCTTCAAGGGACAAGAGTGTGCTTTGCATTTATTCTTTTTTTTTCCCCATAAGGGCTCCCATGAGCTCTAAAATTAAGTCAATCCCAATTGAAGTGGTTCTAGGTCTCTGCTCATCTCAAAGCAAACTAGACTCTGCTTGCAGGAGACTGGTGATCTGGAGGCACTGTTTGAAGACACCTGCTTTCTGCCTTTCTTGGAAATATTCTGACCTCAGGTAACTTCTTCTCCAGGAAGTGTTGTATTCCCATATTATTGACACCATTCTAGATTGTAATGAAAATAGATGTCTGATGCGTAAGATTTTAGAGGATTCATCTGCCCTCAGTTCTTCCTAGGTCTTGCATTTTTATCTCTTTCCTTTGGACACATACTGATCGTGTATGCTTTGTTGTACAGTTCCTTAGATTTGATTCTCTAATATCAGTTGCTACTCCCCCAGAAACTTGCATGCTGAACTTTGCATAACAAATGAGTTGTGCAAACTAGCAAACTAGATCAGAAGATCATCTATAAATCAGAAAAATATCAATAGATTCTGAATACTTGTCATTAATATCAGTAGCCTTCAACCTCACTCAACAGTGGCACTGGTGTTTACATAATGTCCCTTCAAGTACTCAAACTAATAATGTGCTAGGCAAAAGCTGTTGTAGGTTGACATCTAAGTGAAACTCAACAATGCATATAAATGATTAAAATATTAATATTAACTCCACTGTGTTTAAAGACCTTTTAAAATGTAGCATAATAGGATTTATGTGCCATCTCTCTGTTGTGCAGGTTAGAAAAACATCCATTTCTGACTACAGCATGATCATTAGTTTAACAGCTCCTTGACCACCACTGCTTCTGTAAAATCTGAACTGCTGCCCTCCTTCTTACATTAAACCATAAATAGATTCTGCTGTTCAATCTTCATCATGGTGAAAATGGATCACCATGATGCAAAAGTGGAACTACCCTCTTAGCTGTGTTGCAAGGGTTTTGACCAGGAATGAAAAAGCTCTTGATTCTTTGGCTTTGGGTGCAAGCTTAGATTTTAAAGGTCAAATTTAATCCAAAGCCACCTTGAATGACTTTTTATGAGTTTTTGACTTTTTTTTTTTCCCCCAATAACTTGGATATCACAGTATTGCAATTATTGAATGGTGAGGAGGAGCAGAATAGCACCAGGAACTGAATAGCACCAGATAAATTAGATATCCCTCATTCAAATTGTGCTTTAAAGTTGAATGGAAATGTAAAAATAGTTTGAATTAACAAGATGAAACTTGCAGATGACAGATACCCTTCTATCCAAAGTGTACAACCACCACATTATGCAAAACCAAGCTAGGATATATACTGGTGCACAACAATAAGAGCGCAATATGTAAACTTTTCTTATTTTGGAAAGTGTTTTTGGTTTGTTATACTTTTCTTTTAAATAATTTTAGAGCAGTTAGATTCTGTCCTTGTGGAAAGGGCACAATTTTCTCATCTTTTCTTATTTGGGTTTATGTAAGCTGACATTTGCCACGCCATTTGTCTCACTCTTAGCTATTTAGAGGTGCTTGCCCAAAGAATCCTTTTGGGAACTGGCTTTCTAGACTCAGGGCTGATGCTGCTTTCTGGGTGAAACCTTCTAAGCACTTCAAAGAAAAGACAGATTTGACCCCAAAGCCCTTATTTATAACAACCAGTCACAAGGTGAACATCCTGCATGACCTGTGGAATATACTACACACTATTTTTAGACTGTACAGAATGCTCTCAAGGTCAAGTGACACAGTCCATGATTAACAAAGAATTCCTGCAGAATTATTATTCAATATTAAACCACACAAATGGTCCCAAATAAAAGAAAATCAAGAGAGGGTAGATAGAGGTTTGAGTAATATCTGTGCTGTTGTTGGCCAGCTTGAGTTAGTGACTTTTTTACTCTAAAAAAGAAAAGAAAGCAATTATAATTTAAAGGTTAAATAAAATGTCTTGGGTTTATGCTTATAAAAAAGTGTGCACACACATATAAACTTATATATACTGTCTTGTAATACTGTAATTTTATACAAATATGCTTTGTCAATATTTAATTTTCCACAGAAAATGGTTATTAATACCATGAATTGAATGCTAACATGATTTAAGCAAAAAAAATAGATACCACAAATCAGTGGTCTCAATGTAAATCAAACACAAATGTACAAATAAATGCACAATGAAGAATTGAATAAGTGTTGAACAAGAGTTGTAGAAAAATTTAAGTGCTCAAGTTGTTTAGGAAACTTTTTTTTACTAAGATTTTAATAATTACTATATATTTAGCTGTTAGAGGTATTAAGAAATAATTTGATGATCAAATGTAGTGCTGCATGGTTATTTCATCCAACAAAGAGAAGCTCTAGTCATTAATTTGAATTTTATTTTTTTTTATAGTGAATTATAACAGTAGGACTTGAAAAAATTGCTCTCTTACTTACTTGGTTAATAGTTTATTATGCAGCTCTTCACTTGAGCTTTGCTACAGTTAACCTCACTGCCTTTTTATAGTCTTGTGAAAGTGGACAATTTTTGTTTTTTTAAACAAAAAACTTTTTAACTTTTGTTTAGATCTTGAGAAAATCTGGAATGGTGAGCAGACAGCTCAGCAATTGCTTTTGTTGTGAAGGATAATAACACTTTGTGTTCATTTGAGAGTTTTAATATTTCCATTTTAAACATCAGCTTTCAAAAATTTAAACTCAGTAATAGAATGCATTAATTTTACTTAAATTTGGCATCAGCATTTCAAACAAAGAAATTTTTTTTCTTTTTATATAAGGAGATATATATGCACCCTTTGTACAAATGATACATAATATACACATAATTTCATAGGTGAAAACTCTTATTTTTAAGTAGAAGAAATTAAAGCACACTTTACAGATCTACCTAAAAGTTTTTAAATATCAATTATTATCAAATTATTTTCAAATATCTCTCTCCACAGATACACTTCCAATTTGTGACTATTATCAATTATTCTTGCCTTTGCTCTAGAAGTTTTTTATAGAAATGTTCAGTCATATTGTAATATGCTTTGAACAGATCTCTCCCATTGAATATGGTCAGCTCTGTTTTTTCTGCAGCCAAGGGGAGAATAATGGTGCTGATCCAAATTTCTTCTGAATCAATATTGAGCTCAGTGGTGTGAAGCTATTCTTTAAAAAAGAGGTCAAACAAGATCCTGATTTCTCCTACCTTAAGAAAACCTTGATACATTTTATAAATTGAAAACACCAGATTAAAATTCAGAGATAGCTTTCTGTTATTTTAAATTTTCCGTATGATATCATTTAGGCCTGAAGCTCTGTCCTAAAGCTTTGATAACACAGTGTTCATATGAACGCTGTGATTCAGTCTAAGGGGAATCTTTAAAGCTGTTTTTTGGCACCCTCAGCACTAGGGCTTTTTGTGTTTTGTTGGTTAGTGTGTTTAGGACTTTCATTGTTTTCCTTTTTTTTGAATTATGACATAAAGATAATTAAGCACCACCTTGAAAATTTAAGGAAGTGGCATATTTTTAGAAGCTTTTTTTTTTTCTCCCTCGCCAGTTTCAACTCTTAGAGTTTAATCCCTTTATATGCATAACCCTGCAGAAAACGGGTATCTTTGAAAAGCAGAAATATCTGTCAATACCGAGATTAAAAAAAAAAAAAAAATAGTATTCCATATTCTGAATTTTTTTTATAGTTTACAAAAAGCTATTTAGTTCTTTCTACCACAAACTACTCCATATATCAGTGTTGCAGTATGACTAGCAGTGTCTTTCATAGTCTCAAAAAAGGGTATCAGTGAGAAAACATTCATGCAGGAGATGACAAAGCTTTAGGAGTGTTCAGAAAAGCTTAGTGAGAGTAACATAGTTTTTAATTATTTGATTAAAGGGAAGGTAACTTGGGATTTTTTGTTCCTGTCTGTCTGCAGGAAAACACAGCAGCATTCAGTGAAACCAACAAAATTTGAAGAAAACCATTTAATGGAGGAAAAATTTATGTGAGCATCAAAATTGGCTAAAGCAATGATTAAAAACCTGAAGATATTTTAAAAATCTGGCATTTTTTACAGTCAAGTGAGGGACCAACACTAAAGCTGCAGCTAAGTTCTTGCATCTTCTTCACTTCAATTGTTTAATAGGTGATGTCACTTTGAGGGACAGAAAACAGGGTTAGATAAACCTCTCATGTAATGTGGTATGACAACATCTACATTATCTAACTGGAAGGTCTGTGTCATGACAAACAGAGTTTTCCAAAACTATGTTTTATTCTGGTGGTCTCCTTGGGGTAGTAGGAGTAGAAAAAATTATTCAAATGCTATTTGAAGCCAGAACTTTGCTTTACATGATCAATATATATAAACTCAATAAAAATGAGTTTTCTGTTATTATTTCAGTTGCCATTATATAACATTTTTTTACCAAAGATGAAGTAGCTGACATCACTTCTTAAAAAGTACTAGTGAGACAGAAAATTCTCCATAAGAGTTGTAAGAAATATACCCTAGAAATAGGTAAGTGATTCTGTTTACATTCAGAAGCAGGAGTGGCAGATATTTCATGAAACAGTTTAATTTCTGAAAATTATTTTGTTCAATGTTTATGAGGAATAAGAAATGACAGTTCCTTAACAGGTCATTCTAAATGCACAAAGTGAAACGCAAATATCCCTATTTTATGTAAAAGATGTTCTACTTTTCTTGGTAAATAGTTGATCCATACAAAAATGTGTCCCCTGGAAGAGGGCCAAGGTTTTGTTGCAATGTATTTCTTGGTAGCAGGTAGTGTGCATCTAAGTTTCAAAAGGAAAGTTTTAACTTGTGCTTTTCCTCTATCCAGTTTGGGAAGAGGAAATGCCTGCTATGTGTAGAGGGATAGTAGTGCCATATGCATTCTTAGATGAATTCAAAGAGAAATTAAATCCTACCATAGAACAAATTGTGTGCCTATTTGTGCTTAGCACTGAGCTGCTCATTTTTCAATTTCATTGAGTTAATGATACTGAATACCTATAACTCTTAACTTCTTGAAAGATCAGACTCTGAGTGCTGTAGACTTAACTTTACAGGCATTTCTAACAATATATCTTTGAGTGACATTGAAATAAAAAAAAACAAGAAGAAGAAGAAGAAATTACAAGACATCTTTGCCAACTTCCTCAAACTATTTTAGAAAAATGAGGGCAAAGGTTGAAGGCCTTTAAATTTTTGACATTTGCCCTTTTATCCCAAGGAAATTTTTCCAACCAGTTGTTTTTGTTTTTGTTTTTGTTTTTTTTTTTTTTTTAATTTATTTTTTAAATTCCTGTGTCAAACATGCTATGGAAGAAAAGCCCTGTGATGAACCTGAGATATGGCAAAGCCTTAGTAACTGGGGTGTGTGCTATTTTTAAAAAGTTTGTGGACTTAGAGCCCTGTACTGCTGTTTTCAGCTATAAGCTGGCTGTGTTACTCTATGTTTTCTTTAAGTGTGATTTCATCGAGCTCTGTGTTCTGTCTGGGTGATGTATCTCAGTGCAAACAGCTCACTGTTAGCCATTATGTACCTATTAGCACTGATTGCTTTCTGATAGCACTTTACCAGTTGGTTTCACTCACTCTGACAGGTTTGGTGCTTTGTTTAACCTTTAAACTTGTGGTCAATAACACTGCTGACAGAATCAGAGAAATAATTAAGGAAAACTTAGTCAAGGCATAAGAAAACAGCTGTAACAAGGCAGATCTTTCTGGTGGGTTTGAGTTGTCAGTTAAAAGAGGAAAAGGATGGGGCAGACATGGCCACAGTACAGTACAGCATAACTATTTTCCATTTAATCTGCAAGAATCCAGAGATTATTACTGTTTTTATAATTTTATCTTTCTCTCTGAAGGTTCATACTGTTTCTTAGGCCAGGAAATAATTTTTTTCTCTGTTTTTTTACAGAATGTATAACAGCAGTGAGAATACTTACAATTAGGGAGCATTTTTAGTTTGATTTATAAGGGAAAAAGAAAACCTCAGTATTTTTAAACATTGCCTGTAGGAAAAAAAAAGTCAACGAATCACAGAATAAACTAAGTTGGAAGGGGCCTACAAGGATCATTGAGTCCAGTTTCAAGCCCTGCAAAGCACCATTCCCAAGAATCACACTGTGTACCAAAGAGCATAACCCAAACATCCCAAACTCTGTCAGGCTTGGTGCTCTGACCACTTCCCTGGGTAGCCTGTTCCAGTACCCAAAAATCTCTAGATGAGAAACCTTTTTCTAATATCCAGCCTAAACCTCCCCTGACACAACTTCATGACATTCCCTCAAGTCCTGTCACCAGAGAGAAAAGATCAGTGCCTGCACATCCTCTTCCCCACAAGAGGATGATTTAACTGCAGTGACATCTCTCCTCAGTCTTTTTCTCCAGACTGAACAGACTAAGTGACCTCAGCTACTCCTCATACAGCTTCCCCTCAAGGACCTTCAACATCTTTGTTGCCTTCTTCTTGACACTCATTAATAGTTTAATTAATTTCTTTTTTATATTGTGGTGCCCAACACCACACATAATATTCAAGTTGAGGCTGCTCCAGAGCAGAGCAGAGCAGAGCAGAGCAGGACAATCCCCTCCCTTGCCCAGCTGGAGATGCTGGCCCTGATGCCCCCCAGGACACGCTTGGCACTCCTGGCTGCCAGGGCACTGCTGGCTCATGTTCAACTTGCCACTGACCAGGACCCCCAGGTCCCTTTCCATGGAGCTGCTTTCCAGCATCTCATTCCCCAGACTGTCCATACATGCAGGGTTGCCCCATCCCAGGTGCAGAATCTGGCACTTTCCCTTGTTGAACTTCATATGGTTGGGGATTGCTCAGTGCTGTAATTTGCTGAAGTCTCTCTGCAGGGCCTCCCTGCCTCTGAGGGAGTCAACAGCTCACATTTGTATCATCTGTGAACTTAGCATCCCTTCCAGTCTACAATGCAAGTTGTTAATGAAGACACTGAAGAGCACAGGGCTAAGATGGAGCCCTGGGGAACCCCAGTGGTGACAGATCACCAGTCTGATGTCACCCCATTCACTGTCACCCTTTGTTCCTGACCTGTGAGCTGGTTGCTCACCCACCCCATGATGTGTTTATCCAGCTCAGTGCTGAACATTTTATCCAGAAGGATACTGGGACAGAGAGCATTGAAAGCTTTGCTGAAATCCAAAAGGATTACATCCACAGCCATCCCTTGATCAGCTAGGTGGGTTACCTTGTCATAAGAGGAAATCAGGTGTAATAAGCAATACTTCCCTCTCATGAGTCAGTGCTGCCTTTGACTGATGACTGCATTGTCTCTCAGGTTTTTCAATACTTTCCTGAATAATCTTCTTCATATCTTTACCAGGCACTGATGTGAGACTGACAAGCCTGCAGCTTCTGGGGTCCTTCTTCTTGCCCTTCTTGAAAGTGGGGAAATGTTCACCACCTTTTAGTAGCTGGGATACCTCCAGGTTCCCAAGAGCACTCAGAAAGCATCTGGAGATTCTATGATACCAGGTAGCTCTAAGGATTTTTGGATATGTCCTATAAGGTCCCATAGATTTGTAGCAATCCCAGTGGAGGAGCAGATCCCACATAATTTCAGGGTTGACTGGGAGTTGATCATGCTCACAGCTGTGGTCCTCCAGCTCAGGGCACTGAGATCTCCTTGGTCTATCATCCATGTTGAAGACAGAGACCGAAAAATGCACTATTCACCTCTGCTTCATACATATCCTTGTTTGTGGCATGACCATCGTCATCCTGTAATGGGCCGATATTGTTTTCATACTGACTATTACCATTGATATATTTGAAAAAACTTTTTATTGTCCCTCATGGCTTTGGCCAGCTTCAACTCTGGTTGAGTTTTGGCCACACAAATGTTCTCCCTACAGTGGTGGCAGCATCTCTGTATTCCTCCTGTGCCATCTGACCTTGCTTCCACTAGGCATATAACTTCCTTTTTTTGCCTTATTTACAAGAAAAGAATCCTGTTCAGCCAAGCCAGTCTTCTGCCTCACCTGCTTGGCTTCTGGTATCTGTGAATTGTTGTTCCTGTGCCCTTTGGAGGTGATGTTTAAAAAATGATCAGCACCAATGGACTCCAGCACCTGCAAAAACATTTTTCCAAGGGACCTTGCTAATTCCCTGAGCAGCCTGATGTCTGCTCTCCTTATGTCCAGAGCTGAGGTTTTCCTGGCACTTTTCCTGGTCTCAGCAGATTTTAAACTCAATCACCTCGTGGTCAGTGTGGCCAAGACAGCTGCCAATCTCCACATTGCTTATGAGATTCTCTCTTTAGATGAGCAGTAGGTCAAGGAGGGCATCTTCTGAGTCAGGACCCTTAGGACCTGTTCCATAACATTGTCATACAGGTTTCTTAGGAATGTTTTGACCTGGGTTGTACCAGCTGTGTGATGCTCCCAGGTAATTTTTGGCAAGTTGAAGTCCCCCATAAGGACAGTTGGAAGTGTCCCTTAATTCCTCAAAGAAGAATTCTTCAGTGTTTTTGTCCTGGTTGGGAGGTCTACAGTAGACTCCCATGTTGACATCATAATTATTTGTTTCCCCCTTGATTCTTACTCAGAAGCTCTCTTTGCAGGAGCTCCATACATTCTAACCCTTCTATTAGATACAGTGCCACCCCTTCTCCTCTTCTGCCCTGCCTGTCCCTCCTGCAGAGCTGGAACTGCCCCACAGGGCACTCCAGCCACAGGACTCATTCCAACAGGTTTCCCTCATGCCAGTGATGTCAAATCTCTGGGATACAGAGAAAGCCTTGAGCTCCTCTTGTGTGTTCCTCATGCTCTGCATTAGTGTACAAACATTTCAGGTGTGGTACATTGTAACCAACACCTCCTGAAGCAGATTGAGGGATCCCACTAGTGCTCATTTTCACAAGTTTTGGCACAACATTCCATTGCTCTTCACTGGTGAGTGTGGTTTTGTCCCTTTCCTCCTGCGTAGCTAATTAAAAGCTCTGTCAACAAGCTCCTGTGCTAGAGCTCTTTTTCCTTCCTGAGATAGGTGAATCCTGTCACATGTCAGTAGACCAGATGTGAAGTAGATCTTCCCATGGTCAACAAATCCCAAATTTGTCCACTGACACCAGCCTCAGAGCCATGTACTGAACTGATGGATCTGCCTATTCCTTTTGCTATTATTTGTTGTTACTGAAAGAATAGAGGAAATCACCACTTGTGCTGCTGATCCCTCTACCAATCATCTCAGAGCCCTGATATCTCTTCTGATTGCCCTTCAGCTTCTGTTTGTTATTTTGTTGGTGCCAGTTTGAACAACAAATAGCAGACAGTCATCAGAGGACCTTACTAGCCTGGAGAGTTTTCCAGTAGTGTCCCTTATCTCACCCCTTGGAGACAGCAGACTTCTCTGTGGGTTGAGTCCAGTCTGCAGAACAGGCCCTCCATCCCCCTCAGATGGGAATTTCCTGCTGCAACTACCCTTCTCTGTCTCTTAACAGGAGGTATTGATGTGGGTTCATGGTGCTCCAAGTTGCCTGTGCTCCCTGGCGCTGTTGAAGTGACCTTGGGTGGCTCCTGGAACTGCCCCCTCCTCGTGTGGTTGGCTGCTGAGGGCTTCCAGGTCCAGTGGAGGCTCAGTGCTGAACTCAGGAACCATCATGTACAGCTGAGTCTTACCCCTGGACTTTCCTTCAGTCATGGCTGTGTAAGCCTGGCCAACTGAGTATTTTACCACAAAACTTCCTACCTACCCAGTTTATGTTTGACAGTATTTCAGTCACTACTACTGAGCCTCTACAGGAAGCCAAGGTACGAAGCTCCAAGTAGGAATGAATTAAAGTTGAATCAATTTGGTTATTAATAGTGGTTATTAATAGATAACACATAAGATAAATTTGGTTGTTTATAGATAACACATAAGAAGTATTTTCTAAATTTCTGCAGCTAGTAGTTAAGCTGCAAAATCATAAACATCCTCCCTTTGCATAATTGCACCAAGATGCAAATTGCATCAGCCGCAAAGTTGCATATCTGATAGAAAAGCTGGAGTTCTTGAAAGAAAAGGAAGGTCAGGGTATCTGATATGCTAGTTTTCTAGCAGCTGCTTAGATACCTAGCTTCAATTTATTGCTGCTTGGGGGAGTAACACTCTCCCAGTACTGGGAGAGGCTGTCTTCCCATGAGAAAATTGTGCTGCTGGGGCAGGAAAACCCCTATGGTCACCTGCCTCTTGAGATATGGCATGTCAGACCTTCGGCAGGGTTTCCCTGGTCCTTGTCAGGTTCTAAGCCTCACTCACTCTCTCTCAGCCCCTCATGAGCAAGCATGGGTAGCATGAAAAAATAGTAATTACATTGACCATCTCAGACTTTTCACAAATTTGGTGTTTCCTGTCTTAAAGTCAGGAACTTTCTTTAGTTTTCATTTTTGCTTGCATGTTTGTTTTGTCTGCAGGAGTATTCAGCACTGCCACAGCAGATAAAATTAAATTTGAAGGGGAAAATATGGCTTTTAACCCACAGAAACAACGAGGGCATTCACAGCAACTACTGTACACATCCATCTACTTTAAGGATGACCATCTACTTTAAATCTAGATAAATTCTGAAAATGGGGTTTCATGTTTCCTCTCTTTTACTGAGGGTGATTCAACATTTTTTGGAAGAAATATGGTGCCTCGTTTTATGATCAGTACAATTTTCACAAAAGTGAAAAGGCAGAGTGAAGAGACAGACTGCTTGAAAGGCAGTCTGGAATTCTGCAAGTATTACAGCTTTGGAAATACATTGTTTTTGTAGCTGCCAAAGGATAGACAACATCCAGCAAAAGCTTTTCTGGAATTTTTCTTGTGATAATTTTTTTTAAACTTCCTTGAATTTAAATAAGTCATTTAAGAATAGAATTGATCATAATCTTTCTGTTTCTCTGTAAGTCAAAACTGGCATGCAAATTGTGGATCTTGGAAAATACACTGCATACAGATTCATTGCTGCATACAGATAATTAAAATCTAAATAATATTTCAATACAGTAGCCACAATAGTCTTTTTCAATTAATAATTGAAGAGTTTGTAAGTCATTAAAATATAATGCATTCATTATTTTCCTCAGGTTGACTAGTGCATTACATGATGTGATGTATTTATAATTCATATCCTTCCTTGCTTGAGTTGTACTTCCTTTGGCCATGATAATAACAAAAATAGGCTACTTGTCCTTTTTTATCACATGTAAGATACTAACATCAAGCAAGTACCACAGTTGTCCCTTAATTAAGTGTGATAACCAGTCTAATTTAGTGTCCTTTTGTCATTCATTTATCATCACTTTCACTGCTCATAGTAAGATTTCTTATGCTAATTACCAACTATGATGCTCCTAAACTACATAGATGTGTAAATACTTCCTAGCAAAACAGTTCAGCATTTCTTACAGCTTATTTTAAAAATACGTTGATGAATGCATGGGTAACAATTGTCTAAAATAATGTGAATTTATCTCTGGCCAGGTAAACTGCATTTTTTGGGTTCTGCCCTTCAATAGCTTCAGTAGTCAGAAAGGTAAAGAGAAGGCAGACATTAAAGACAAGTTCCTTACCCCAAAAAAGAGAAATTCAGAGCTCTCCCCTCACTGTTTTACCACACTTTTTTTTTTTTTATAGAATATGTGGAAACTGAATAATCTTTTGACACTACATTTTTTCACCCCTGTGCATTAAGGTCTCTTGACAAATACAACATCACATAAAGGAAGTGACAGTGATGTTTCCCCTACTACAGTATGTGAATTGCAAATAATCTTATTGTTAAGTGTACAACATACTCAACACCTCAAGTGGGTGCGCTTACAATAAGGGTAGGGATAAAGATATCAAGATATCAAGATTTGTGTTAATTAGAGGATTATAGTGCAGTTCTTGTAACAAATAAGGTGGAATATGGAGAAACTCTGTATTAGACTGTTCTAAAGAGGGCCTTATTATTAGAGATGCAGGTGCCATTGCTTGTGGTGAAAATAAAGGTATTTATTTTGAGCAGATCAGCAGTACAGCAGGAATAAATGGAATTGGGTCATTATATGTAAATTGAAATCTAACTGCAAGGGTAGAGCGCTTATACATGAATTCATAAACTCCAGACCAAATGAATTGGTTAGAGATCAGCAGCCATGTGAATTTCACACTAAATGTCTCTCACCCCATTGACACTTTTTTCAGTACTCCATATGCTAGATTGCAAACTACAGATTTAGCCCTTTTGCCCAAAGGCATCTGAACCTGTGAAAAGCCTAGCTGAAGCAGTGTCTATTGTTCATTGACAACTTGTCAATTTACTTCCAGGCAAAATAACTCATAAACATGATAAGTAAGGCAGATAAAACAAGAATACTTTCACACTCTCTAACTTCACTGCAAAAATGCCTTGTTTTTCATAAACGTGTGAAATCTCCCCTCAGAATTGTGACTGTGCATTGAACTTTAAAACTGTGTGGAAACCACACATGCATCTCACGCTCTCTGTCTATAATAAGATGAATGTTAAATATTAAAGATGCAATAAATGTGATAAAATGATAGATATTCAAAGGCTGAACAACATTCTCATATCAGTAGCTGATAATAATATCACTAGCTGAGTTAATAAAAGTTCATTTTAGAGAAAAAATCACCAAAAGACAAATGTTTGAATACCAGTCTCTAAACTGACATTCGTATATTTCTTTAACGGTTATTATGTAAATCTTTCCACTTCTGGAACCATATAAAACTCCTTTACTTCATAGACAGTGGCAAAGATCATTAAATAGAAATCAATGCATACCAATTTAAAATATGGTCATACAAATTGCTTCCTACTACTCAATAACAATGATATTTTTCACAAAAGATATTTAAATGATTAAATTTTTATACATTGCCATACAGACAATTTTGCAATCACACACTCAGTGTTTAGTTGACTGCACAACCACACACACAAATTATTCACAAGGAAAACTTTGTAACAAGTTACCAAAAAGCAGCTATAGAAATGATATTATTACACATGCCATTAGGCTGAGACTATGTTTTATAGTGCTAAAAATATTACTTTTTTCCCCTCCAAGATAACTGGCAGTTCTCCCTTTGTTAATTTTCTTACTCTTGACATGTGCTAAATTTGTAATTCCATGGGAACATAGTTAGATGGTCTCTTCTGTGAGCAGGGTTACTTCCTCCAGCACACTCTAGTTTTGACCTCTGATGTGGTGTTTCCACAACATGAACAATAGGTGCTGTGAAACAGACTGAAAATTGAAAAATAATGCTTAATCTTGTGGTGGATTGCTGTTGGGCCATTGGTGCACCCATCCAGGTTCACTGGGGCATGCCACTTTCCTAGGGAGGTCCAGAGCCCTAAGAAACCTATAGAAATTCATGATGGGTCAAGCCTAGTAGAAAGGCCAGTTGCTGGTGACATGGCCCATCTCTACTCCAAAACTTATGGTTGTCCCCATTAATTAGTTAAGCTGGGAAATGGAGCCATTGGGGAGTGGTTACTTTCCAAGTTCTCTTGCTCTTAGAAAGATTGGGTGGATCTTTGGATGAGGGGAAAAAAGTTAGGACTTGTTTCCTGGTGAATTACTGCTTTATGAGTAGCCAGAGACCAAGAATGAAAATGTGATTTTTTTTCCCCCTTGTTTTCCAGTTATATTTGACTATGACGATGAAGAATGTCAAGCCTTTAACTTCTATTTTGAGTAAGAAATTAGAGTTAACAAACATTAAAATTGCAAACAAATATTAGTGAGACATTTTCTCTTAATCCAATCATAATAAAGATCCAACTTAAAAAGGAATGCATTATTTATATTTTATTAATATTAGATGATTCTTTGCTATGTATAATTAGAAGAAAAAAGGGAAAGAGAATTATGAATGCATCATCAGCTATTGATTCAAAACTGAAACTCACTTTCTGTTTACACATCCTTTCAGATTTTTATTACACATTCATTTTAACCAATTACAGCTGTAATTATAATTTACATGGCATAGTTACTATTTTTTTTTCCAATTTTATATGTGGGTGCTATAAATAATTTGTCATGGCTTTTCAATGAACTTGGCTACTATGGGAATAATGGAAGAGAGCTGTGATGTACAGATGCATGGCCACCATTACATTAAGGAGTGAAAATCACAGCCCAAGACTATTAGGGTTTCATTTGTCTATGGCATACAACTTAGTTATACTCCACAAACAATACTGCTAGAGACAAACCACAGTAATGAAACAGCTATTTTCTTTCTCTTTCCTCAGTACCTTTCTATGCAAATTATTACTAATTGAACTACTGCATCATAAGACACTTTGCAGAGTGCAAAGTGCTTAATGTATTATGTGTGAGACTTAATAAATTAGTGCTTAATATATTATGTGTGAGACTTTTTAGTCAGTCTATCAGTTAAAATAGTTTAAATAGATTTGTAGCCATACCTTTACTTATTTAGTTTGGAATTTTACTCTGTTAACCTCCCTTTGTGTTATGGCAATTTACAGTCTCTGGTGCTATATCCTCTGTATTCAAACTAAAGGCAACCTTCATGGGTGAAGAGAAGAGAACCCCTGAATGCGTACCTGGAGCAGAGTGCATTTGCAGAGCTATAAGCTGTTTTGAAATGATTAATGAGGAATAGGAGCTGGCATTTACAGTTGCAACAAATCCTTAATGCAATGTCTGGATTCACAGATGTGGTACTATAAATGCCACACAGGTAGGAAAGGGATGTGTGATCCTCCCTCTGAGCAACTGATGTTCAGCTGATATTCACCAACTGATGCTATCCTCTGCTGATTCTCATTTTGCAGAGAGCCAATAACAAATATGGGGAATACTTTGCAGGCTCTCCCAGGTACCAAAAGCCCCACTTGTCTTATTTCCAGTTGGTGCAGATCCTTTAGACCCTTTGCAGCCAATGCAATTCTAAGACACTACTAGCGTTGAGAATAACACCTCTCTGTTTTTGGTGACTTTGGAGGTCATACAGTGAAGTGCATGGTGCAGGTGAAGATTGTACAGTAGAGATAGCAGTGAAATAACTACTGCAGCATTCCAGGTGTTTGGTGTGGGTTTTTTTGTGCTTCTTTCACTGGCAGCCCGGTGAGAACTAAGGTAAATAACAAAGCAATTCTGATACTGAGTTCTACACATTACTCTCTCAACACTCTCAAAACTATCATATCTCACAGATGTGGTAGAATTGAGAATCTGAATAAAATCTTCACCAACTGAGCAAGTGGGAACTTAGCATTTCTTCTCTCCAGTGCATGAAAAAGTAGTGAAAATATGGCCTTCATCAGTGAACATGTAGTCCATCATTGCTACAGGTAAAACTTGGTGGAGTTAACATAGAGCAGCCATCGTCTAACACTTCAAGGCTGTAATTGTGGTTTGGTATTTGAATCAGGGATCAAGTCTAATTTCACAATATTTTCTATGTCCTTATTTTCTACTAAGGTATATTTTAATGTTGAATTTAAAAACGAAAATTTTCTCCTCATGGCTCCTTCTCTTTTATGAAATATTTTTTATACAGCACATGGCAGATTAAAAGGGCTTAGCTGTGTTGATTAACTATCCAAATGTTTAATCAATAGCTAGATGCACTCTATCTGTGAAAGACCTTGGATAAGTCCCACTTGCCTTATTTCCCACCCCAAGTGAGACATCAGTGAATGACTATATGGTCCATGCATATCAATGTAGAAGGGCTTAGGCAAACACGGCACTAATGAAAAATTGTGGGTCACCTTGTCAAAATATGTTAAATGCCCCTTAAGGTTTTTTGAGTTTGTTTTGGGTTTTTGTTTGGTTTTGTTTTCTTTTTTTTTCTTTTTTACTAAGGAAAAAAAATGACAGTAAACTGACCTTGCAATATCATACTGCCTTTCAGAAAGCAAATACTACTCAGTCTGCAACCTGCTCATTGGCGCATAGGTCAAAAATCTTTTCCAAGTGAATTATAAAATACACATCCTCATGTGTTGATACAACCCATGGTAACCGCCTGACAAAGTGTTAAACAATTGTACTCTTTAGTACAGAACATGTTTGCTGACACTTATTTGGAAAATATATGTAGGGGCCTCTGAGTGATTCATAAGCAAGGGTTGCGGATGCCAGGGTGTGCTGGATGTTAATGCATTGCAAAGTCAGGGAAAGTTCATCTTGTGACCACGGCTCCTGGACTCGCTCCAAGAATGTGCCATTTGCAGAGATGGCATTAACTGTAAGAGGGCTGTTGTGGGATTTGGATTCCTGCCCTTGTATTTATCTACTCACAATGTCATTAACACCCACATTGATCCCGAACTGCTGCTGGTGCCAAGGTTGTTTTGTTTGCTGGTGTCACGAATCACAAACAAGAGAAAATGGTTCTGATAAAGATAACAGCTCTGCAGCTTTGCATTGTTATAAGCGAGCCATAGGAGCCCTCCATACCTGCTAGCAATGTGCTGTAATTGTTTTGCTCAGCTATTACTTAGAATCATTATCTTTGCTTTGGCAAAATTAGTGTTAGGATGACTGTAATATGATTTGCACTAGGATTGTCACAATGCATCTGTCAATATCTTTCTGGTCTTGGTATACTGCTGAAGACAATGCTGTAGGTTAAAACCGGTAACAAGGACAAACTACTATTAATTAGCTAAGTATTACCTTCATCATGAGGCTTGTTTTGAACGGGAAAGAGAACTAAAGAGTAGTATGCTGTTTGTTTTAATTTCTGGTGTATATGCAGTTAGTTGAATCTCCAATTTAGTGGCACTAATTGCATATATATACCTACATAAATAGGTTGATATCTTTACATATGCGTAAATGCTGAATTTTTTTGGTATTCGTGTGCAATCATGGATACAATATGTGCAAACAGGCTGTTATTCTATAGTCATAATTGCATCAAACGCACTAAGAAATCTTGCAAGACTTACCTTCTTTGAGATTTTTACTTACTTCCTTTGTGGTTTTTACTTACTTTCTTTGTGGTTTTACAACCACAGGTTGGAGAATCTAAAACCTAGCAAAAGTATTGCTGCAGTTGTTATAGTAGCTTTCTGGTCTGGATTGGTGTGGGACACACAAGACTAAAGTGGCTAGAAGAGGCCCATGCAGCACATCAGTAGCCGAGAAACAAAATTCTCTTTAGTGCTGTCTCAATACAATGTACTGTAGTACTTTTGAGTAGAAGTGAGTGCTCTGCATCAGCTCCATACACTGGGAAACACTTATCCATGAAAGTTTTATGAGTAATAATTAAACAGCCAGTTGAGTCTTCAAAGAGCCTGAGCCACAGGTAATAGTAGTAGGCACTAAGAATCCCAATCATGTATACTGTATTATTCCTTTAAACCACTCTTTTCTTAAGGAATTGAGGGGGACCATGAGCAGTGTATTTGCACCCTTGATGAAAATGCTTAAAAACATGAAAAATCTTATCTTCATGCTACTTTAAAGGCAAAGGTGAAGTATTTGCTTTGGATGGGTGTGAAGTCCAGCGATCTCCAAACCACTAACCTTTAAACATCAAAAAGAATATTACAAGTTCAGTTTTCCTCCAAGTCTAATGTTTTCCTATCTCCTTTAATCTTGGAAAGTTCATGCTAGTCCAAAGAATACTTTTGATCTGGATAGTGATTCCAGTTTACATTTCTGGAGTGAGAACATGTCTTGATACAATTTTGTGTTTTAGACTTACTGAAGCTTAATGGCTGTGAAAACTTCTGATTTCTCAAAAAAAAAAAACAACCCAAAAACCAGAGGTCTTTTTAAAATTTACCTCAGAGCAGCATTTTATCTCAATTTGCTGGCTACACCTGCTGATCTCGCTGGAGTCCTCATGAGCTCAGCAAATGTATTTGGCTTTCTCTGAGGGACTCATGGAAAAATTTTATGAGCTCAGCCCATTTAGTGGTCAGGGTCGGACTGCTAAATTCCTGTAGAGTACAAATTGGCTACTGACAGATGACAAAAATCTGTAAACACAATGCAAAGAGGACAAGCTTTAATGTCATCTCAGTGATATCTAGAAGTGCTGTTTTGAGTATACTGAAATATACACTCATGTTCTCTCTATGTAAATGAAGTGCACTTGACACTGAAGTTAAATGCCTACTTGCAGATGAAATGGAAGCTTCCCCTGGGTTTCAATTATCTATGCCATCAGTAGCAATATTCACAGTGTAGGAAGGTGCTCCCAGATTGGAGATGAAGCTCCAGATAAAAGTTTTTTTCCTGGAAACAATCTGGTTCATGGATATTTGACTGGTGAAAGCCATAAAAGAGGATTTGAGTCTTTTCTGTATAGGCGGTAAGCATTTCCAAGGAAAAGAAAAAGTGGTCTCCCTTAAAATATTGTGATTACATTGAGTTTGTCACCCACCCCAGACCTAACTGCTTTGCCAGAGGCACATTCATCGTCTATTTGCAGTTTTCTGACTTCCTTGCAGACCCTCATGCTGGTCTGACACATAGCAGGAAAGTGTAAAACCCATCACTGATTTATAAAACACTCATACATTTAGAGTCTTTTTATTTTGTAGCTCTTATTTATTTCCCAGTGACTGAGACCCTTCAGGGTACAGAACTTTAATAAAGTATCACACAGAAGTGCAAAAATAGTATTTAAAATATTGTGTGAATTGTAACCATATCCTGTATTGCATTACTACTCATAGGACTATTATGTACACACACAAAAATATATGTAGTTGATGCAAGGGAGATCTATTCACCTTTTTAACAGAAAGAAGACAAGATGATTGTCTTAGTAAAGCAAATTTGTTTTTTTAGTGCCTTTATTGAATGCAAGACAACCATATCAATTGAGGAAGTTTTTTAAAAAATACCTTTGATATGTTATTCACAAACATTCAGGCCCTAGTTATTCTCATATTCTGTCTGTTTCTTGCCTACAGCACTGAATAAGCAGATAGAGGATTCATAAACAATTTAAAGACATACAAACCTATTCTTACACAGGAGGACATGAAAAAGGCCTTTTGTATTCAGAATTCTGATTCACCACCATAGAAGCAGGGCTTTGTTCAGCGCATGACAAATGATAGACTCTGGATAGCTGATTATATGGAAGTTTTGCTTCACTTGAGTAAACGTGGTACTGGAAAAGCTGTGAAAAAATGTGAAGTTCATCTGTTCTCTGTGTCATGCTTCCATAGCATAATGCTGCCAACATCTTGTGTGATCTCCACTGTAAGCCACCACTGTTCTGCTCAGCAGAAGTTCCCATCTGTGGCTTCTGTCTTTCTCAAAGGCTTTGGGCAACTCAGGGAGAGCAGAAAGATCGCTAGGTGAGATCTCACCACTGGGCTGGGAGCTGTCAGTTGAATTGAGTACAACTGAATGAACAAAGAGGGATCACCTGAGTTAATTGGGACACCATATTATATTAAAAATTCTGTCTCTCTGTCTTCCAGAGACATGACCCTTCTGGTCCAAAGGGATTGATGTATCAACTTCTTAAGTGTTGCACAAGTACACAATGCCTGTGCTCACCTTCCCATGGAATTTTGCACAAAAAGGGAATATATGGCCTATAATAGTAGACTTGGGAGATAACCTTTAAAAATGAAAGTGCATCAACAGTTCTGGTTTTCTGATCTTTGTCTGTTTCAAGTCTGCTGTTGCAACTTCAGTGTCCTTGGAGAGACAGTCTTCTGCAAGAGTGCATCAACTCCTCAAACAGAATTTATTCTGGAAGATTCCAGGGTTTGTATTCAAATCCACATGGATTTTAATGTGATAAACAGTTTTAGTGGTTTATCATTACACACTGCCCTCACTGTGAGGGGATCATCAATTATTCTTGGTAACCACTCTTCAAAATCTAGTCTACCTTGGTTTCAGGCCTGACACCAATTTGCCCTTCAGATGTGAGCTGCCATTTTGGTGCTATTCTTGTTGCAGCAAGAAAATTTGCTCCCTTTGGTAGGATTTACCTGGTTGTCCTTTTGATATTTCAGAAAAAGTGTCTGTGAAAACTAGGTTTTTCTTCCAATATTTACTCCTCCCTTGTACACCTCTGACATGGATGCAGGAATTTATTTGGTATTTGGGACTCTCCTGGTCTCAGGTAAATACCAAATTGACATTAAATGATTTTGTAAGGACTTCTGTAGTCAGTTCAAATTTCTTTATTCTTAACAATGTGCCAAAGAATGATAGCAACTTTGTGTGTGTATTTCAGTTATTCTCAGGGCTTGACTAAGACACAAGCACAAAGGATACTTGTCTTCTGATATTTTGTCACTTCTGTATGACTGTTCTAGTGTAGACCAAAAAGTTAAAATGTAGAGAAATACTAGAAAAAATGCATACAGTTTTTTGAATATTCATGTTATTTTTTTTAATCAGAAACTGTTTGTGATACTGTTACCTGTGAATTCTTAGGAAGAGATGCAGAACCTTTTAATTAAATTAAGCCGCTGCCACTGCACAGAATCAATAAATATCAACAGGTTTTTTTGATATAGGGAAGTAGCTAGTACTCTTATCAACAAGAAGAGATAAAAATAGAGGTGCTCACAGATGTAATTTTTTTCCCCTCACAGTCAGGACAAACCAGTAATGGAGGACATGCATCAGCAGCATTAGGAAGAAAAAGACAAATCATGGGAACTATCGTATCTCCAAAGTACAGCGTATGACTATTGAATCACAGATCAACCACAATACATCTCAGAAGAATGTCACATATCACTGGAAAATAAATGTAACTTCTGCAAGCAAAAGAGATTAAAGGCAGTGCAAACTTCACCAGAGTGCAGAGGAACATGGGTGCAAAGTCTAATTTAGCGCTTGTTTTCTAAGCATGCTGTGCAAAAAAAATTCTGATTTTGTTTAACAGTATGAAAAGCAATACCAGTAGAAGTGATGTCAGTACTAAGCAAATAGAATACAAGTCAGGTGGCACATGCAAAAAGGTTAAGTGTCCACAAACATAGCGAGGTTACTAGAAAAGACAATATTTAGCCACAATTGCCCCATAACACTTATTTGCTATTCTAATGTTAACAAAAGTACCATTAATTTTGATGTGGGCTATTAACATGCATCAAGGAAGGCTCTTAATTTTTAAGCAGGAAGTGAAAATGTGCTTATATGGCAATATTTTTAATAATTAATGTATTTAACTATGTACTGTGATAGTTTTTATGTTTATATGTTAATCGATGATGTTATAATTGTATATTGACCTTATTTAGGACAGTGTCTCCCACACAGCTAAAACAGTAATTTGCCATGGAAATGGCTCCATATACTTCAGCAGAATGTCCTGAACTTTAGATAGTAGAAGAAAATTTTAAATATTTCTACATTTAGAAAGTTGTCCAGTCACAAGAGGGATAATTTTGACTTTAATTTCTATTTTCATGTGAAAATATACAATAAGCATTTTGTTTGACAGGTATTATATGACTAATTTTTCTGCAAAATATCCTATTCATTAGGTACTACACAAAATGCATGTTTTATTTTAAAGCTTTAACATAACTCCACCTCCCCTCAAACAGCAACAAAAACACCCCATAAAAGGAAAGAAAGAAAGAAACAAAAATAAGAGCCAAAAAAAATTCAAGTCTTGATTTCCTGTGGCACAATTTCATGGCCCAGTTGTATGTGATCACTGTTTTCTCAGACACTGTTCTCAAGTATAAGTGATACTGTTTGTAACTCACTGATATGAAACACTTATTTAGAAAAATAATTTTGGCCACAGCTGTTGAAAGCGAATGTTACATCCTTTGCGTGGAAAAAGAGCACAGGATATGATTCCCCCCATAAGGCATGCTCTTCTGCATGATCTTTTTTCTCCTGTGTGTGCAAATACACTCTCCTTTGTTATATTACAACAGGGTACATAAAAAAAGCCATTCCAAATTCTACTGATTAAAATAAATGTGCTCATAAAGGAGACAGGAGACTAAACTGGTGCATCCCCAGGACAGCAGTAACTTACATACCAACAAGTTATTTTCAAGTTTGACCGAAGAAGTAATCAGCTATCAACAAGGGGTAATTGCCTGAGCAAACTAGTCTTTGCATCTCATACATGCTGTCACCTTGGTAAGAAAGAAATACACCACTATCAGCTCATGAGAAAAAAAAAAAATTGAAACATTTTTTAGAGACTGCTTCTCTCAGCTGTTTGAGAGAACATACACACAGCCTGGAACGTATCTAATCTCTACTCTTTTCTTATCACTGAAGAGTATCCTAATACACCACAAAATTCATAACCTAAGTAGCTTTGGGCTATATTACAAAGGATCCATTTTAGACTGGAACATAAATTTTTATCTGAGATTTACCTGTGCCTGTCACACGTGAAAGCAGGTTAGTGACATAATCCTTCAAGAATAAATGAAGGGACTCTTAAGTAAAAGAGACAAAATTATATCAATTTTACACAAATATGGGCTGCTTAGAGAGACAGATATGCACAGACACAGAGCCACTCTTATATTAAAATTACACAAATACTCATTTGACTGAAATGCTTTTGCCCCAAGGGTTTTGAGCACTTGCATGGATGGTTTTTTTATTAAAGCAATGTGCAAGGTGTTAAACAATTATGTACATTTATCTAGGAATAAGTGTTTTTCTGCACTTTTGTGTGCAACACAGTCAGAAACAGGTAAGTATAATAGAAAAGAAAAAGTTTATTTTTTCATGAGAGAATAATTTCTTTCTTTAAAGCCACTCACTAAAAAGGCATACTAATTAAGAAAAGCCACAAGTGGTGGTAAACAATCAATATCCTGTAAAGAGAGGTTAGCTGTCATGGGTGAACAGTACTTTTCTGCTAAGTAGAAAAGAGCCTGCCTCTTTCTAGAGAGTATTGTCCACTTTTTCTGTTAGCATTATTTTACCTTCATTTAGATATTAAACAGAATTTTGTTAACTGAAACAACACATTGCCCTGTCTTTCTGTTCTGCAAAAGAAACCTTTTGAAAGAAGTCTTGATTTCCTCTATCTCTTCAATTTCTATTTAAACAAATTAACTCCCTTATGCTACCTGTAGCTATATCAATTGAGGCCAAATAACTAAAAGTGAATAAGAAAACCCTCCCCAACTTGATTAATCCTGAATAATGATATGGGATGTTCATATTATGGAACTTGGTAGGATTGCTTGATCAAGACAGTAAACATTGCAAAAATAGAGTCAGAACTTGAATTTTACTGAATTAAATACTATAAGGCATATGGGAAGATTAATTTTTTTTCTATCCAATACTTATGATCTCTCCCAACAATGAAAAGTGGAAAGGTCTTAAAATATTTTTGGCAGCAGTCTGCCCAAGATATAAACTACTATCAAGCATAATATGGAAGAAAAACCATCTCAGCTGGCAGAAACAATATGCTTCAATTTTTCTCTTGGTTATGATTTTGTATTCCAGTGGTATTTTGAATTCCAAATTAATTGCTGTGGTTGCTAAAGAGAAAAGAAACTTCCCTTAACCACAGCAAAGTAATGAATGAGATCTATCAGCACAGCTGACAATAAATTTCTTTGTTTTTCTGTGTGTGTGCCGCACATATTGACTTCTGGTTGGTAAGGTCTGAAGCTTGGTCTGAAGTTTGAAGAGCTCCTACTGTACCCTAGCATGGTTCTATTTCTAAAGCACAGATTTCCTCTGGACAGGATCTGGCCATGCAGTCACTACAAAGTAAAGGAAATTCACAAGATTTAAATAAAAAAAAATAGTTAAAAGCAGAGTACATAGGTTGACATTTTCCATTCAAAAATTTCCGTGTCAGTTCATGTTAGTTGCGTATTTTATCAATGGTAATTCCTGATGCAGGAATAACACCCCCTGTAATGTATTGCTGCACGGAAGAAAGAAGTACATCACCAACACCTGTCCCTAGTGGAGTAATAAAATGTTGCAGATTTCAGAGATAAAACCTTCATAATAAAATATGATCTGTATGCAAATAATAAGCTTACTTTTTGAATTGAAACAAGCATGGAAACTGTTTTCTGAAGTGGAAAACTGGAAGATTAAAATTAAATCATTGCTTCTATGCCTTGACTGAAAGAGAATAAGGTATTACAAATATCATTCAACTTTTATTAGTGCGTGACAGTAAATGAAAAATTTCTGTCTGTTTGCCCTAGAAGCAAAACAGGTGAAATTTATTAGGAGTGAACAGTCTCATTTGTTGTACAACAATCTTGAGATCTAAACAAGAACTGAGCTACCAGGACATTCTTACCTTGGTTTGAAGAAAGAAATCAGACTGTGTAGACTTCCCCTATGAAATAAAAATGTCAGTGGTGAGGTTTTCCTATCTCCTCCCTCCTCTGCCAAATTCATCCCTGACAATTACAGCTTTTTTTCATGTTACTTTTCATCAACCACATATCATGTCTCCCAAAAAAGAATATTTTCCCATGCCTAACTTTTTGTTACAGGTCATTAAGTAATACAAAGGACACATGCTCTCATTGTATCAGGTTGTTTAAAAAGCAGCCATTTATTGCAGAAGGATGTAAGCTGCACATCTAGCGATAGCTTGTGTCCAATAATCCGTTTCCATTCTTGTCAGCAGCTTTCAGAACAGAAAGGGGATCTTTCCTAATTGCAGAGAGTGTTATAAGCTCACAGAAGTGTGAGAGGGTAGACATATTTTCTGGGCCACATTCTCAGAGATAGGCTTGCTGTGTTGATTTAGGATGATCTGATTTTTTGGTAGGGCCCCAGGGATAGCTTCTGTGAGAAGCTGTGAGGAGCTCCCACCATGGCCAATAGTGCCAATCTCTGATGGCTCTGAAAATGGACATGCAGCTGGCCTGATTATAGAGGCTGTAATGCCTCTGTCATGACACATGTAAGAGTAAAATAAAAACAGTGCCCATGCAGTTTTCCCCCAGAGGCGTGGTGGTGGTGGCTGCTGCCTTACCAGCATGGCCTGCAGCGAGCTTTGCCTGCCTGGCTGCCCCTAGCTAACTGCTGCAGTCAAAGGGCAGCTTCTTCCCCTTCCCCTTCCCCTTCCCCTTCCCCTTCCCCTTCCCCTTCCCCTTCCCCTTCCCCTTCCCCTTCCCCTTCCCCTTCCCCTTCCCCTTCCCCTTCCCCTTCCCCTTCCCCTTCCCCTTCCCCTTCCCCTTCCCCTTCCCCTTCCCCTTCCCCTTCCCCTTCCCCGCATGTGGTTGTGCCCCACATGAAGAGAGCCGGTAAATGGTGCCAACACCACGGCAGCAGCCGCTGCCCGTGCCACGTGGCACGACTGCCTGGCCTGCAGCAAGAGCATGATGTGACTCCCCGACACAGAACCTAGATGAGATCAACTTCTCAGCATCGCAGGATCTTGAAATAGTCTTTGAATTAGTAGAACTTGTTGACAGTAGTGCCTACAAGCAGCAGTTTTTCTTCTAGTCAGAGAAGAGGAGGAAGTGAAGACATGTGAGAGAAAACAACATGGAAGCACCAAGGTCAGTGGAGAAGGAGGGGGAGGAAGGCTCCAAGCATCAGAGCTGAGATTCCTCTGCAGGCTGTGGTGAGGGATACGGCCCCCTCTAATATGTGAAGTCCATGGGGGATGCAGAAATCCACTCTCAGCCCACAGGAAAAGTGCTCGTGCTGGAGTGGTTGGATGCTGGAGAAAGCTGTGATCTAATGGGAGACCCAGATAGAGAGAGAGAGCTCCTGCTTCCAGAGAGAGGGAGAGAGCCCTTACTTCCAAACTAGATCAGCCTGTTCTTAAAAGACTGCACCCCATGGACAAGTGACGCACAAGAATTTTGGGAAGACTGTTTGCCTGTGGGAGGGACCCCACGGCATAGAGAGAAAAGACTCCTCTTCCTGACCAAACAGAAGATCTTGAGTGATGAACTGACCCAAACCCCCACATCTTGTCTCCCTGTGCTGTCAGTGGGAAGGAAGGAGGGGTTGGGGGGAGAAAAGGTGTTTTAAGGGCTTAATTTACCTCTCATTATCTGTTAAAAATACATTTATTTTATACCTTTAAATCTGAACCTGTTTTGCCCTTAGAGTATTTTTTTTTTCCTCTCCCAATCCTTATCTCAACTCATGAGCCCTTTGCTATTTTTTCCCCTCTCCTCTGTCCAACTGTAGCAGGAGAGGGTGAGCAAATTACTTTCATGGGTACCTGGCATTTGGCCAATGTCAAACCATGCCCCTTGCAAAAGCGTTCTGCTTTTGTTTTTTTTTTTAATCTGTTCTAGATACAAGTTATGTACCCTACACTTTACCTTTTCCTCACATTTGTTTATGCTTTGTATAACAGTTTCTAGAAAACTGCAATAAAAGTAATCAATAATTTTCTAACAGTTATGGGTCCTTTTGAAAGACCTGGTCTTTGAAAACATCAGAGTATGTGCTAAATATTCCATGGAAGTTAGAAGACACTTTTCCACAAATGTGGAAGCCAGAAAGAGGGATACAGATCAGCTCAAACATATGACAGTGGGATTCACAAACCAGTTTTATTTTTGTTGCTTTTCTCATGGTTTAAAATGTGACACCAAGTGCTTATAAAATATATATGTGTGTGTGTGTGTGTGTGTGTGTGTGTGTGTGTGTGTGTATTTTTCTGGGACTCTGATTCATATTTCTCAACATCTGTATTTCCACTTGTTTCATAGCTGAACCTCTCAATTCAGGTGCTCGTTGTTTTCACTTCTGGATTTTCCTCTTTCTTCTCTTTGCAGCTTGTCATGAGGTGACTTTACCTTTAAGGAAGTTAAAGTTGCTGGGGACTGAAAGGAGTATCTTCTCCTGACCAATTATTGGTCATTACGGGGAATTGACAGCAATTTTAACCATTGAAAAGGGAGATCAACTTAAGGTGAACCCTACCTTAAGATGTAGTCAGGGCACTTGAGTTCTCTTTGTTTCCTGGCTGTGAAGAGTAACAGAGCTCCAGCCGGCCTCCCGTTCCCTGCCCAGGCCATGCGGCCGGGCGGGGGTGGGGGGGGGGCTGGGCTGGGCCTGCCGCGTCTCCCGGCTGGGAGATGGGGCCGGATGGGCCTGCCCCTGCGCTCTGGCCGGGCCAAGCCGGTTTCTGGCTCGGCTGCAGTGATGGAGTTCACCGAGGACTGCCGAGTAAAGAAGAAGAAAGAGGCTCTGAACCTGCAGCAAGCAGAGACAGCGACCACACTCCAGAGCAGCTATGAAGAACCTTTCTGTCGCAGGCGGCTCCAGCTCCTCTTCGGCAGAGATCACAGAACCATCTACAAAAGGGCAAGATTTTAACTCTTTCATTACCCAGATGAGACTTGCGGATTAATCTTTTTATCCAGAGAGAGAAAAAGAGAGTGATCAACATGAAAAGAGACTTTATAAACTACCAGTGACAGGAAAGAAAAGAAGCTTCAGAAAAGGTACAGAATAAGGAGATGCTTCAATTAAGCTGAAATATCTTTCTGTTAAAACTATGGAGATGGACAATGAAGTCCTGAAAAGAGCTCCTTTAATTCGTGACAGAGTATGGGGAGGAATAGAGTGTTCAAGGTGTAAAATTTGAGTAAAAAGTAGAATAATTGTGATACAGTGAAGTGCTGGAAGATTTGAAACCTTGGGGGGCAATGAGAAAACTGTTTTCTAGTGAAGCTCACAGAAACAGATGAAGAAGACTTTTGCTTTTGAATAACTCATCCTTAAAATGCCATCCCTAAACTCATGGCCCATACACACCTCAGAGTGATGTAAAATGGGAGGAGTGAGCTCTGATAACAGCAGTTCTGGGCAGCTGATATCAGGGCAATAAGAAACTATAACAGAAGTATTTTTCTTGTGAGAAACTCCATAAATTAACAGAAGGAGACTTCTGTTTCTCTACAAAGACTGGTGAAAAGACTAGAAGGAATTGGGACTGTTTAAACCATCAAAGTTCTAAAGTTTTTGTCTCTGTTGTCATGTGAACAAGAGAATAGTGGGTAGTAGGAGATGAAAAGGTTTTTCTGGAAGTTTATTCTGGTGTTCTTATTATTGTAGTTTGTCAATAAACTTTCTTTATTCCTTTTAAGTTTTATGCCTGTTTTGCTCTTGTTCTAATCCATATCTCACAGCAAGAAATAAGTAATTTTTTTTGTTAGTTACTAGTTTAAAACCACGACACAGCTTCATTGAGCTTCCTTTGGCAATGAGGTGAATCCTCAAGGACAGAGTCATTGGAGATGCTGTAAGGGTCAAGGTCTAGGCTGGCATCATACTTGGATGAAAAGGTATGCATCAGTATGAGCTGACACAAACAGGAGTTTTTGTATTCCTCCTCCTCCTGACAGAGCACCAGCAATAGGAACCTTCCCCTGTCTTGGCCATGTAAAAGGCTTGGGTTATTGTTCATCCCCTGCTCACCAGAGCTGAGACTCATGACTGTGTTGTCATTCCCATGCTGCTCCATAAAAGACTTAAAGATGCACAATGATATGGTTCTGTACCTCTGCCCTTCTCAGGTGTTTCATCAGTAGGAAAGCAGGATACATGACACAAAATAAAAATGAAGATTGTTCTTCATGATGTCAATTAATAAGTAATTTATTTTTGAGTACTGACTTAAAATTTACTGGCCAGTCAAAATTTACAAGCTAAAAAGCCTCTCCTACAGTCACACTGATTTGACTGTCATACTTTGGCTATTTAAGGCCATAGCATTTGAAAGCTCTTGAGCTGTATATACCTGATTTAACTATATACCTAATTTGAATCTTTATCAAGATTTTACTTAAAAATTACAGGAACTATCATGAAGGAACTCAGGAGAGATTAAAGTAAACATCCAGTTATAGTTGTAATTCTAGTTATAATTCTAATAATACTCCAAAGGAGCATTGTAAAATACGAGTCTAGCACACAACACTACCGGTTTTGTACTGGTTTTAAGCAAATTTAGTCAGATGAAATTTAAAAAATGGATAAATATACAACAATTCTAATTATTTATCTAGCGTCTAGATCACCTGAAAATATTTTACCCCTAAGCTTGCCTTTAGTTAAGACAGTGTAAAGTGAGCTAAAGAAGACTATAAACATGACAAACCCCTATTTATGAATCATATATCGTAAATATCTAATAATATTACCAGTGGGAGGGGAAAACAATTAAATAAAAAGAAAAAAGAAAAGTGTGCATTATAAAAAAGATTGTCATGAGTTGAAACACCTTCAGTTTAATGCATATATATCATACACCACCTATAAAAGCTATTAATTCAATTTAGTAATATTCAATGCATTTATGCTAAGATACTGCTAAAAAGGCACTAAATGGAATTTACTGAGATGAATAAAATGCACAATTACTAACTAGACTTTCTAATTCCAGTTAGTAAATGAGGCTGTGAAATTGCTCTGTATTAAAGGAGTATTAATGGCTATATTAGTGTTTGACTATTATTTTATAATTCAGGCCCCGTTGCATGTCTTCTGTAAAGTCATTGACCTATACTTGGAATATATTTTTCTTTATTTTATGTCTACGAGTTTACTGAATTTTGGAAGTTCCTAATCCTGAAGAGGCTACTGTAACCTGAAGTTACCCATGCTGCCTGTTCCTTGCAGAGAGGTTGCTGGTAAAATAGTGCTGAACCTTTGTCTCAATGGTGATGAAAAATGCTGTCTTTCGGCAAATGATGCAAACAGCAGCTAACTCTAAGAAAATCACACTAAGGTACAGCACATTCAATACTGTAAGCATGTGTTTTCTTGTGTCAGTGATGAGAAGTGGTGTGAACTGTGAGTCAAATCCTAGCTTGTGGAACTGTGAAACATAATTTTTCCACACTAATTCTGGCCTTCCTCCAGGGCTGAGACTGCAGAGATCCTTTGGTCATCTGCAAAGGCAAGGGTCTGATTCCCAGCTCCATGCTAGAAGACCTGGCCTGATTACTGCTACTGCTCCTTACTTTGGATTTGCAAGAAATTAATTTGATCCCTTGCAATTTTCAATTTATTTTAGGAAAAAATAAATAAATATGGAAACAGCTATTATTAGCCATTTATATCTGTCATAAATTACCATATTTTGGCACTTTTATTTGGAAAATATCTCCAGATTACAAATATTTTGTGGTGAAAGCAAGGAACAAAATGTTTTTTTTTTAATAGGGGAATGCAGTAGGCTTTCATTAGCCCTTTCATTTATTGCAATCCTTTAAAATACTGAGCATATCTCTTGGAAAATTATATTAAAAAAAGAAATAAGGCACCCAAAAGTTCTACTCTGCTTGAAACCACTTTGAATATTCAAGTGAGAGAATGTGAAACTGGATTTGGACAGGCTCTTTAGGTGTGAATTTACATAAAATACAGAGAACATATAAGAATAAATAACAATAATAAATTTTACAATCATAAAAAAAAATTAGAAATAAAAATAAAAATAAAATAAAACAAATAAAATAAAAGTAAATTCCTTCTGAATGAGAATTATAAAGGTTTATGAAGTCATGCCATATTCAGTGCAACCTGAAGGCTGTATCACCTTAGCCTTTCACATCATGCTGTTGAGGAAAGCCCGGTGTTGTGCTTAGGAAAGTGCTTGGGTTACAGCAGACACATCATGTTACAGGGTTAGGTCTTTTAAGACCTAACTTTTATACTTTTATACACCTACACACAATCAGATTTGTCACGTGAAAAAGTTAAAAATTCTTTTCCCAATTAACTCTGGCCTAATGCAATAAAACCCTGCACAATCTTTCCTGTTAAGGAAACCCAACTGAGGAGCACGGCAAACCATCCAGAAAACCAGACTGAGGGTGGTTTTTAGCTACATGACAATCTGTGAACAGAACTTGGAAGAAAAGCAAAATCCACCGTAATGTACTGAGTCGTTATTGTTAACAGCAGCATAACTCTTCTGTAACAGCAGTAACATTGGTCTCAACTGGAGAAACACGGCAGGAGGTTCATGGAGTGCTCTTCCAGCATGCTGGGGAAATGATCCCTGGTGAACGCCCAAATGCATCTTGAAACATCAGAAGCACTAGTACTCAGCTCATGTGAAGCATGAGTTACAAATATATTACGAAGATGTATATGCTTAAAGCTGCAGTTATATGAAGCATGTCATCTGTATAGCCCAGAGGAGAAGAATTACATTGTGCAACCCTAGTTAGAAGCTGAATAGATGCTCTAACACTTGAAGCTGAAAGGGATAAAATGCCACAGAAAGCATTGGCAAAGGAAACAAGGTTTGGCCTTTCCCAGGCCATTACTGTGCCCAGAATAACATTATGAATGGTGACATATAAACCTAATACTACAGGGGAAGTAGGAACTCCATCTTTCCAATCTTTTAAAGAATTCTTGTAGCTCTAAAACCTTCACAACTTGAACTGACAGAGGGTCCTGGATGGGAGAAGTACTCTTTTATTTGTCCCATGAAATCCCATTCAGGTTCTGCTGTCATATGAATAGCTGATAATTGGCATTTCCTTTCAGTCACATACATTTCCCAGGAAATTGCAGCAGTCTGCCAACTTGCCTAAAGCAAGGGGTTTGGAGAGAGGCGTGGTGGCAGCTGCAGGCAGCACAGCTGCCCCATGACAGTCTAGGAGCTACCAGATTACCTGTATGGGGTGCAAACCTCCTTGGGAATGGGACTGCAAAAGGGCCGGTAGGAGGTACTTCACTGTCACTGAGCAGCTCAGTGGATGGGCACATTTTCTCTTCCTTTTCTTTCTACTGCAGCATTCACCAGCTGATGACTGCAGCAAAACTTCAGGAGTAACAAAGCCCAAGGACACTTGTTGATATATAAAAGAAAAATTTTTGCAATAGCGAAGAGTTGTTCTGCTTCTGGGGGTAGGGATATTTGTTGTTTTGATATTTTTGTTCTTTTTTAACAATTTAAACAATACAACTTTTCCTGATTTTTCTCTTGAAGAAAATACCTTTGTGACAATGTGATTAAAAAGAGATAATTAGAAGAAATATTTAGATGAAAGCTGAGCACTTGGAACATAAGTAACGTGCTGCTTACTACTGTCCATAAAACTTCATAGACTGTTGTGCCTGTGAGAGGAAAAAAGATAATTGAATTAGCTCAGCATAGAATTAAAAAAGTATTCCCTTCATCAGTAAGTAGTTACACTGCACCCCCATAAATCAAATTTATACAGGCAGCAAGATGTTTGATGGATCAATTGGATTTGAATGCTGAGAACTGTGGGGACAATAAAAAGGTCTTTTTGAATACATTAATTGCAAAAAGTAGTGCAGTATGAGGATGGTCACCTCACAAATGGGGACACAGAAGAGGTGGAGGTGTTTAGTGTTTTCTTTGCTATGTCTTCAAAACTGATAATAGGCTAAGGGTGTTCTGAGTGGGAGAAACTGGGAATGTGAGAATGATAACCAGTAAACTTGAAATTGTACGGGATCTGCTGGTCCAGCTGCACTATTATAAATCAATAAGGCTCGATGGGAATGACTGAAAATCCTCAAAAAGTTAGCTTATGTCATTGTGAAACCTCTGTCAATGATTTCTGAATGGTCTTGGGAATCTAGAGAGGTCCCAGCTGACTGGAAGCTGGCTAACACTGCCCCTGTCTTCAAAATGGGCAAGAAGGATGACCCTGGAAAGTTCAGGCCTGCCAGTCTCACTGTAGTGCCTGTTGATGTTATGAAGAAAGTTATTCTGAGATGTGTTGAAAAACACCTGAAGGACAGACAACAGAATAATTGGTCACAGCCAGCTTCATGAGGGACAGGTCCTGCTTGTCAAAGCTGACTTCCTTTTATGACAAGGTAACGCACTATGGTGTTTACAGCTGGAGTAGAGTTAATTTTCATCACAGTGGCTGGTATGGGCTATATTTTGGAATTTTGCTGAACAGGGAGTTGATAACACAGAGATTTGATTTTTCTGTTATTGCTGAGAAGGGCTTACACAGAACCTTTCTGCTGTTCATACTGCCACACTGGTGAGGAAGTTGGAGGTGCATGGGAAGGTGGGAGGAGACAGAGCCAGGACAGGTGACCCAAACTGACAAAAGGAATATTCCAGGCCATGTGACATCATGGTCAATATATAGAGTGGGGGGAAGAAAGAAGGTAGGTATGTCTGGAGTGATGACCTTTATTTTCCCAAATAACTGTTATGCTTGATGGGGTCTTGCTCTCCTGGAGATGGCTGAACACCTGCCTGCCAATGGAAGAATTGGATTAATTCCTTGATTTGCTTTGTTTGTGTGTGTGGCTTTTGATTAAACTGTCTTTATCTCAATGTATGCGTCTTGTGGCTTTTACCCTTCCAATTCTTTCCCCAATCCCACAGACGGGGGAGGCAGAGAGTGGCTGCATGGGGCTTGATTGATGTCTGGGTGTCCTAGTTTAGGGCAAATTAGGGAGGAAAACTCCAAATGGGGATTTCCCCAGGGAAATGCCCCTCCCCACCAACTGGTCCGGGAAAGGAAAAAAATTTCCTTGGAGAGAAGTGGAAAAAGCTGTTTATTTAACAGAAAATTGAATAATATTAAATAATAAAACCTCTTGCTGTTCGATGGAATGGCAAGTCTAGGAAGAAAAGTCCTTTTCATGTGGTGTAGCTGGGCTCACTCAGGTTCTTATCAGTCCCTCCGGCGCTGGAAAAGTGCCGAGGCCCAGGCCCCGGTGGACCACAGGCGTGAGCTCCCGGGGTTTGGCTGGGTGTTCAGTCCAGAGCAGGTTTGAACCGATCCAAGAAAATTGGAAAAAAACAAAGGTCCAGGGAACTCCTCTGCCTCAGCTAGCTAAAACTAACTAAAAACCAGAGAGAAGCTCTGTCCCACTGTCTGTCCGTGCTACAGACACCACAGTCCAGGAGCGAGATGTGTGGGAGTGATGTTTTTCTTTAACACAAACTGCGGCTTCTTCTTCCCCCTCTCTTGCTCTCAGAGCCAGTCTTAAAGGTGCAGAACTTAATATATAACATAAACCAGACGATTGGGGATACCAGTATCATAAAGTCACCCCAGAACACTGGGGCAAGCCCATGACATCCACTAGTTGATAGAAGGAAGCCAGGTGACGTAATCCTTTTTGGATTTCAGTACAGCTTTTGATTATACCTCTCACAGTATCCTTCTGGACAAAATGTGTAGCACAGAGATGGATAAACCCATCATGGCATGGGTGAACAGCTGACTCATGGGTGAGACATGGAGGGTTATGGAGTGACACCAGACTGATGACCTGTCACCAGTGGGGTTCTTCAGGCTCCATTCTTGGCCTGAAGCATCTTCATAAATGACTCTTCAGCATTCTCGTCAGCATCTTCATGAATGACTTGGTTGCAGGATGCATGATGCAGGAGTGGAAGGGATACCAAGTAAGTTTGCAACTGGGAGAAGCTGTTTTCTCCCTTGAAGGCAGAGAGACCTCAGAAAATTACAACACTGAGCAATCACCGACCATATGAAGTTCAACAAGGGAAAGTGCCAGATTCTGCACCTGGGATGGGGCAACCCTGCACGTATGGACAGTCTGGGGAATGAGATGCTGGAAAGCAGCACCTTGGAAAGGGACCTGGGGGTCCTGGTCAGTGACAAGTTGAACATGAGCCAGCAGTGCCCTGGCAGCCAGGAGTGCCAAGCGTGTCCTGGGGGGCATCAGGGCCAGCATCTCCAGCTGGGCAAGGGAGGGGATTGTCCTGCTCTGCTCTGCTCTGCTCTGCTCTGCTCTGCTCTGCTCTGCTCTGCTCTGCTCTGGGGCAGCCTCAGCTCGAGTGTGAGGGGCAGTTTTGGGTGCCAAAGTATAAGAAAGATACAAAGCTATTAAAGAGCACCCACAGAAGGAAAACAAAGATGTTGAAGGTCCTTGAGGGGAAGCTGTATGAGGAGTAGCTGAGGTCACTGGGTCTGTTCAGCCTTGTGAACAGGAGACTAAGGGGACACCTCATCGCAGTTTGGAACTTCCTTGTGAGGGGAAGAGGAGGGGAAACACCGATCTTTTCTTTCTGGTGACCAGTTACAAGAGCAGAGGAGATGACCTGAATTGTATGGGGGAATGTTTAGGTTGGATATTAGGAAAAGAGACAGTGGGTGCCCACTATCTCCTCCAGTGCCCAACCACCCTCTGGTGGCTAAGGCTTTCAAATGCTTAGCTGATAATGGTGTCATTTGCAAGACTAACCTAGGGGAATTCTAATATGTGTATTTCAAAACACCCAAATTCAGGCACATATAGATGTAAATAGGGTGATCTTAGACAAATCTGCCATGAAAAGCAGTGGAAGCAGATTATTCAGTTGACTGGGGCAGTTTATAAAACAGCTTAACATCAATGAAGAGCAATGATATAATTTTATTATAGCATGAGCACTTCATGATGGAAAGATGTACAGAAAGCAGCTGACTTACAAAGGCCTAGTGGTGTAGGTTCTGTTCAGGCAAAATTTCCACTAATGCTTCCAAAACCAGAGGGACGTATTGACCTATAACTATTTACCACTGGCACAGCTTTCAGGAACAGCACTGGGCCATTAGAAAGCACTTTTCATCCTATGAATTCCCACACTGCTTTCCAAATTATATCCATTTACAGGTGGATAGATTAAACTTTGTCCATGACAAACCTGGTGACCTACAGGGTAAGAAAGCAGCAGAAACCCTGCACACCAGTTTAGAAGGGCAGCACTTATCCTGGATGAACCAGTCACTGTGTCTGCTGAGGACTGCAGAGTTTAACAACTCATTTCTATAAAAAAATACTAGAGCAGACCTCTAGGGAATATAGGCATCATCTACTTTTATCCTAAGCCCAGGCATGGCATCACCACATGATGTTACTCACCCATTTCTGTTCCAGATCAGCCATGGGAGGTTGGGTTTTCCTCCAGGTTTTGTCACCCAGGTAAAACATATAATGGTGTTTGTGGGGTCTAACATGATATCAACCCAAGGTGACTTTGCAGTGAAAAGGCTTGCGAAAAAGGGTTCTCATGCAGGCAGTCTATGTGCACTCAGGGCAGGATCATGATAAACTCTTGCAATTAACATTTTACACAGGAAAGAGTTTTGATGAAATCAAGAACAAAGTCAGCGGCATGAAGGAGCTTTTTAATATGAGCAAGAATATAACCATTGGGCTTTAACAGTGTTTGTGTTAGATACAAAGAATTTAGTGAGTGACAAACAGCATAAAGATCCTGGAAACATATTCACTGTAAGCCACAAATACTAAATGAAGTCTTTACAAGCAGCAGTATCTTTCCTGGCTAAGTTTGCTTATGGCATATTTGATGGACTCTTATGAATAAAACTCCAGTTCTGAGCTGAGGCCATATATATTTCTGGGTTGCTGAAAAACCTTAAACTTGGTTCCATTACAAAAATGCTGAGAAGCAATTCACCATGGCAGCCTTGGCTGTTCAAATTGAAATGAGAGAAATCACAAAGCATTGCATGTTAAATGCTCCTACTGACAAATACATGTCTACAGTATTTGGATATAGAAATACATTTTTTGAATGTTCTCATTATCTCTGGAGAGATTTCTGGTGCAACAAGGGTGATTATAGAAGGAATTAAAAATAAATAGCATTCAAAAACATGAAAAGAAAGACTTGATGGCCACTAACTACTAATGAAAAAAGTTCTGCAGGGGTGTGATATAGCCAACAACTTGTATTTTAACATCGTGATAATGAATTCCAGCATAGCCATTCAAATCAAAGTCACTATGATTTCTTTTGTCCCTATGGAAATTTAAATCAATAATACTGGCACTATCCATGCTATACTTATATGTGTATCTGTTAATATACAGTTTTGAATTACAAAATACCTTTGCATTGGTTTACTCTCATTTCATTCAGTTTTATAACAGTGGTGTGCATCTCTAGTTGTCCAATCAATTTTTTCTGTTAGTATTTTTCTTCGTTTTAAATCCCTACATTAAGTCCATAATGTTGATTACTTACCATAAGCACCATGAACACCATTCTAATACAGGTTATTTGCAATTTGACATCCTCATCTATATGCATTATTCCACTTGGAAAATTGAATGAAACCCTTGATTCAGAATCTGAAACACTTAGAAGTAATGATCCTGTTTACTGATTTACTGAAGTTGTAGGTTTTAAGCACTATTCAATAGATGGAACAAAAAGCACTATCAGGCAAAAAGAAAGCATCCAAGTTGGCTTAGGAAGAATTCAATCTATATGAATAGTAGGAATTTGTTGTGATTTTTGTTGTTTTGGATCTCTGAAGCAGTTACCTAACACTGCTAACCTTATTAGTGCTTCAGTTTTCTTACAATTCAGAATATGAATCTAATAAACAATGTAAGAGAAAATGTAGCACTGAATAACTAAATTATTTTGTCAGAATCCCATTTCAGTATTACTTGCTTTTTAGTGTGCAGCTGATAATGGCTGAACTTTTATTTAGAATTATTGAAATAAATTTAAAATGGAACTGAAAGTGCTTGAGTCCTATGTGACACATAAGCCCAAAGAAATGCAAGAAGTTACTTATAGCCCTTCACTGGTACTGATACCTTTCATAACAGCAGTAGCATAGTGATTGAACACTGTGAGCATCTGAAAGTGAGTTTGACATGATGTCTGTGCCAAAACAGGGCTCTGCTGAGAACCACTTTAAGAGAGGGATCAACTCACAGTGACTGTAAGGATATGAAGAAAGAACCACCTGGAAGCACTGATTTGGACCATGAGTAAGAGGTTTAGCTATAATTTCAGAGGCAGCACAAAATAGGTATTACATTGTGTTTTGGGTGACAGTGTGAAAAGAAGACAGGCTGTCAATGACACAAAGTGTATTTTGCTGTTACTCAGCAAATGGTGGTGAATAAAACCAAAACAAATATGTATTTTGGTGGGCAGATGATTTGGGTATTTTTGTTTGTTTCCCACTTCTACTAGAATTGAATTTGAAGTCTTGGTGAATGCGGTGCCTTTATGTGATGCATCTCTATTCACATGATATTATTTCAAATTCAAATTTATAAGCATAAATTAGGGAGAATTCGTTCTCACATATCCACAGCTTTTCAAAGAGTTTCTTAGCCATTACTACATTGCAGATACTCAGTTTACTTCCTGATCTAAGCCTTTCACTTGAGATTTTAAACATACTATTTATCTCAGAAATATTATGAATTTAGGACTTATTCTTATTAGCATAGAATTAGAATAAATCTGAGGAAAACAATTGAGAGAATTGGAAATATACTACATACTAACTTTACACAGTTTAATAAGCAGATGCTGAAAGCTTGTTTGATGCCATATTTTTATTCAGAATTATTTTAGGGATTATCTAAGAGCTATACTGTGGATTATAGAAAAAGAGTAATTTAAGTTTAATTTAGCCCTGTGAACATGTGAAAGTGTTTCAGACAGGTGAAATATACCCAGGGATGTCTTAATCTACCACTCCAGGGACTATGAATAAAAAAAAAGTCAGTTGCCAAGTGGAGTTGGCATTTTACTAAGTCTGGATATAATTGTACTAGAAATCTTGAGGATACTTTGAAGCAGTCTTAAGAGAAGATATTGCCTATTGGAATTCCTTCTTAGTGCAAATTTCACTGCAATTTATTTAGTTCAAATATTCTTGTGACATGAGATTATACTCTTGCTCTGGATATGTATATTCATATCACCAACTGAAACTGTTGAAAGCTAAGTATGCTTGCTTCTCTGCCAGCTGACTTCATGTCTTGCAATTGGAAAATAGTCATGAAAGCCAGACCAAGTTTTTTGATGCACAGGCACTAAGCTGTCGGTCCATTTGAGCTGTCTGCCCATCCACTCATCTGTTTTTTCTGTTTCTGTTTGACTTTAGCAGTGCTGTTCTCTGGTTTCTTTCTCAGTTTCTGTACCCAGTTCCTAACCCATACAAAGAGTCAGCCCCATGACGTGCATTAATGTTTCACAGTACCCCAGAAAGACATTTATGGGCACTGAGGAATACAGTAAGGTGCTTCCAGAGCATGCAGATTGTCTTTTCTCTCTCAGTTGCCTTCCAAAAAATAAGGATAAAACATGGAACTTTTATTGCTTTCCAGAAAAAAAAAACAAACCGTGTGTCTACTATCACCCTCTTTTTTCCCCCACTGTCTTTCTATTTCTTACACCTTTCTTTTTTAAGTAGTCAATAGATAACATCACTCTTTATGAAGTCACAGTCCCTTTTGTCACATATCCCTTCCTAATGCTGAGGACTCTGTCAGTTATCATCGTATACGAGGAGACTGATTTTCCTGCTATCACCAACTTTTTTACTCCAAGACACACTATCTGAATCAGTTCTAATGATCCCCTCCTATTGACTGTTGATATTCCACTGCTCATCAATGGCATAAAGCCAGATGTCATCAAATGACAATGTTTTGTCAGATGCTTAGCTGAGACTATCCAGGTTTACTGTTTATAAATTAAATTTTTGTTAAATTACAGTATACAACTATACACTCCACTTACTCCATATGCCTTAAAGAGACTGACACATCATTGACACGTAAAATTATGAAGTCAAATCTTAAGATAGAAGAAGTCTATAAAGATTAAATAATTTATTCTTTTTCAAACAATTAGTAGCACTACACTGTTAAGTGGAGATCAGTCATAATTTGGGAACTAAGAGAGGGCAATAAACAAATTACTACTGTTTTCTCTGAAACCTCTTGGTCTACAGACTCACTGTAATTTAATCCAGAAGCTCAGCAGATTGTAAATTATCCATTGGAGTTGTCACTGCCCCACTGAAAAGGATTTATTTTACAAAGAGGGTAAAAGAAAGGAAATCTGCCTGGTTTTTTCATCTGGTTTTCAGATGAAATGGGACATATGCAGCTCATTCATGATGATCAGAGCTATACTGTCTAAGTCTTGATCAAGTGGTTTAGGGGTTTTACTTGGCAAACACCAACATTTAACTTTACCAGCTTAACTGTGTGGCACCTAATGTCTTCTCTGTGTTGCCTATTGTGCCTATTGTGAAATTCACTGCAAAAAAGAATGAAAAATGACCAGTGGACTTAGCCATTCAACAGAAAGGTGGACTAAGTGGCTAGTATACAGTACTAGAAAAATTACTTCTTTTCCTGAATCAAACCTGAGGCTTTAAGAATCTCCATAATGAACACATCAGCATACCTTGGAAGTAATCAGCACTGACTCATTGTGTGACCACAGAGCATATACCACATTAAATGACATTAACAGAGTTGAAAGGATCTAGAATCCATCTGACAGTTAACTGCAGCTTCTGAAAAAATTTACAAAGGTTTTTCCCTCCCTCCCTCCCTCCCTCCCTCCCTCCCTCCCTCCCTCCCTCCCTCCCTCCCTCCCTCCCTCCCTCCCTCCCTCCCTCCCTCCCTCCCTCCCTCCCTCCCTCCCTCCCTCCCTCCCTCCCTCCCTCCCTCCCTCCCTCCCTCCCTCCCTCCCTCCCTTTCTTTTTATTTTTTTTTTTAATTGTTATTTTTATTTTTGTTTTTGTTTTTTACTTGTTGTTTTGTTTTATTTTGTTTTCCTCACCTATGCTGGGTAGTAAGGAACAGAAATACAATTTTTGGAGCAGGACAGTTGCCCATGTGCTAGTATATATTAGATACTAGATATACTAGATATACTAGGATGCATGCTGCAATGAAGTATAACCATGCACAAAAATAGTTATTTAAGTGAAAGAGACTTTATTCTTTGCCTAACCCAGTGTAGTAGCTACAAAGCAGAGGAATTAATGCTTTGGTTCTCCTCTAAATCCCCTGTCACAATGAGTGAAAAATGTTAGAGACTCTGTTTTGCTTTCAGTTCTTTTCAGTTCATTTGTATATGCTGGCAGCTGATAGAGCCCCAAATCATGTCAATCCCAGTGAACTAGCACAGAAGTATAAAGAAGAGGTATACAATTGCTAGTCAGAAGAGCTTAAGGACAAAAATCTAAAGGACAAGGTAGCAATATCGTAAGTCACAAAGCTTTTGCACTCCCAGAAAATCATTAGAAGCAGTATAAACACTGCAATATTTAAAACACCGTATGCATGTTGCAGTTTGTGGGTTCAAGCTTCCAGAAAGCCTCCAGCAAAAATAATGCCAAACCTTCCCTCCCCTTAGAAAACCCCAAATTTTTTTCAATAAAGAGTAAATATCTTATCTTGATTGTGGGCTTCCTCTCTCTGTGTGTGTAGCCTTAAAGAAGCACTAAAAATAAAATTGAATTCCAAATAACATAAAAAAATTAGTCTCCACAAACACTGCCACAAAACCCAGGAAGAAGCTGAATAGGAGGAAAAAGTAATATGACACATCAGGGGATATAAAGAAAAAAAAAACAACCTACAAATGCTTTTACATAGTTGGTTTCTTTCTGCCAAAATTTCTTCATTGTTAGAATTTATAGAGATCCAGAGTGACATAGCTACAAAAAGGTCTGCTACAGTAGAGAATATGGTAATATGTTACCAGCATTTTTTTTTCTGCATCGTCTAAAACTCATAAAAATTACCTTGTCCTAGAAGTCGTGTGGCTGTTTGGATCATCGTTAACTGACCCTTAAAATTCTGTATTTTTTTGTAGGAGTCACAAAGCACAGTCTGTGAAATAACAGAAGCCAATGATGGGAAGATATGCATTGTTGTAGCCAAAACCAGGAAAAAAACCCATCCAGTTTGCAGAAGAAGAAATATATGCCTTTCCTGGATTTGGATTGTACCCATCATCTATAATTTCCCTCCTTGGCTGGTAGATCACATACAGTAATTGAAAAGCAAAAATAAGAAAAAAAAATGCATTCCAAAGCGTTTATTTTGTCCACTTTTCTCACTGTTTTGCTTAATGACAGTCACAAAAAGTAAGTGGCCAGATTGCAAAAACTTAGTGATGAAAATCTCGGTGCTGCCTCTACACCACTATATACACTCCCACAAAATATAATGATATCTCCATGCTAAATCTAACTATTTGTAATAACATTAAAAACCTCATGGCACTGCAATCGTTGTTCAGTACAATATCAGTAGCTTACAGAGAAAGGAAAAAATCCTGAGGCAATATTTTCACATATATTAGAAACATACATGTGGGGCGTGATATCCCATTAACAGATGTCATATGCCTCCTCTGGAGATGTTAATTCCTAATCTCAAATGCATGTGTGTATACTCTGTGTGTGTGTTCATTGGTAATGTTTTATAAATTGTCTGCCTCTAGATGAGAGGTTATATACATCTGAAAAGTTACTCTGCTTTTGGTATTAAACTTAACAAAAAATCTGTTTGTTCCAAAATTTTGTATATTTTCTATATAAAGACATAGCAGCAGTTGATGAGCAATGAGAAGCAGCATTACTTTTAAAGGGAGCAAAGAAATGCTGGGCTTAGTCTTGACCTCTCCTCTGGAGAATCTCAAACCAAAAATAATGAGATTCTTCCGGTTAACAAATTTAGCACTGTGTCTGTTTACAATCTTGGTGAATATGTTTTGATTGAAAAAAGGTATTATTTAAGCATAAAATTTTTATTAATAAATATAAGAGCTCTGTTACTGTGCCTGGCAACAGGCAATCCCTATTAAAATTAATGCAAACTAGAAGCACTCTTCTACCTTCAAAAGCTGATTATTGTAAATTTTTTCCTCAATGAACAATTTAATAGGTTTCCAGTGTGAGCTTAGCTTTGCAGTTATACATTTCTAAATTATGCAGACAAATATATGCAATTTCTCATGAGGTCTTTTTATTTCATTGGGTAAGAAAATTAAAACTAATGGGAATTTAAAATGAATCAGGTAATGTTCAAGCAAAAATTCTTTCACAGAGCATTTATAACCATTTTTTATGAACGTCTTACAGTGGAATGACTTGATCTTCATTTCGTTACAGATTTCTTTTAACTTTTGTACATGAAAACTGACACTTTGATCTGATTCAGAATTTTGTAGTAAATCACTATAGTTCTTGACAACAAATTTTAAACTGTGTGCACTCTTCTCTGATTTTTTTTTATTGTAATCTGAGTCAAGAACAGTGAAAATCTGGAACTTTAGGATCTTTCGTAACAGAATTAACTGAATGTAGGTATTTAACAGCTCTGTTAGGAAAAGGACTTTTTGGTGATCTAAACATTAAGTAGGGTAGAAATTGTTTGCTTTGTATGTTACAGCTGTGAATCCTAAGGTGAGGGAATAGATGTGCAAAGAATAAAAGCTCTGATGGTTTTATAAAATCCTGAAGAACTACTGAATACATTTATATATCCACACAAGTCCTCCTGCAAGGTTTGTAAAACAGCAGGAATTCCTATGAGGCTGTAAAACCTCTCAGATGCCTGAGGGTTTGTCAAATCCATGTGCGATCTTGTGGAACTTGTAAACTGTCACTGAGGTGTTGTAGAGTTTGTAAATTTTGGCTGGACCTTAAACAAAGTCTGGGGCTCCTGTGGCAGCTACAAAGCCTACCAGGACTTTTGAATTGTTCAGTGTTAATACTTCACCAAGAGAAATGCAATTAACCTTCTCAAAGCAGCAAGGTGCTCTCTAACATCACACAGATGTTTGCAGAAGCAGGTTAGGGTGTGAAGAATCACCAAATTACAGAGTTACCATCTGTGTATCAGGCTGTTAAAGACAAAAAAGTCTTAAGGGTTTAATGATTGCAGTTATTATTGCAGTTCTCCAGACAAACTTAATTGTACACACTGGCAAACAAAACCTCAAAAAATTTTAAATCAGTGGATAGTCTGGAAAAAAAATATTTTCCTCTCAAGAAGTAGAAGTGAACATAATGTGTTCTCAGGAGCAGCTTGGTTGAAAATTAGTCCAGCTGTGGTTTATCAGTAACGTAAACAGCCTGGAAAAAAGTAGTGGTTTGCATCAGTGCAGTGGTTAAAAAAGATATTGCATCTTTTGCTACATGAGGTTCTTTAAAAATTGCTCAAAGAAATGTTGATATGCTCAGCTAATATGAAGTCCTTTATTAGCTGCTCAGTTTATGTTTCCTCTTAACCAAATAAAGTTCAAGCCTTTTCTTGGCCTTCATCCCTGCTAGTAGAAAAGCTATGTGTTTCAGTCAGCTGAAAATGACAGACAAAACATGAGGACAGGAAGAAAAAGAGTAATCACACACTATCAGTACACTGTCAAGTGGCTTAAAGGGGACGAGTCCCCACACAACAGTTCCTTTCCTTCATAACTGTTTCTGCTTCTGATATAATCTACAGTATCACCTTCAGAAGATCTCTGGTAACTATTAGATTCCATTTTCCACAGTGAGCTGGTTTCAACCCACCACACACAGACTCCAGGAAAAAAAAAAATCAGTCAAACATTGGTTATGGTCTCCCACTGAAGGTATCAGCATGTGATAAATAGAAGCCTACATTTTTGTTACTGAGCTATTAAATATTTGAATTTCACTGGCAGGAAGGCAAAGCATGGAGGTACAGGAAATTTTTGGCACAAACGGAAATTTCTATTTAAATAAATACTTTGCAATCTCCTCAGGTGCTAGGTCATGCATAACATTGACTTTACTTAAAAGCACATCATATTAAGGATAGAATTTTGGCTTTCATCCTTTTGTATCTCTCAGCTGCTGTACCTTAGAACATCACTTTAGGGAAAGTAGGGTGTTTGAATGCTGTGTGTGGAGAGCAGAGCAGTTGTTTGTAAATATCTTCCATTTCTTCTTATATGGATGAATGTGTAATACTAATATGGATGAACACAAATACACAAGTCACATTTTAGATTTAGATCTCATTTACAAAACAAATAAGAGTGCAGAACATGTTCCAGAAGGCAAGCAAACACTTCAGGCATAGAATTGAAAGAAATTTTGAGAACTTTTTTTTTTTTTTGAGAATTTTTGAATGTTTTCTTTAGTGTGTTTTAAACCTAAGAGAAAAGAGAAACCTTAGATTATTGCAAAAAACACTGCTATTCTCAGTCTGTATGCATGTAAAACTGGAGACTGATGGAAACCAGGAGAAAGAATATGTTGAGATTAAATTCTCAAGCAAGTAGTGACAAACTCCTTGTCCTTGAAGCTTGTATAAATACCTTTCCTGTGTTTTTTTAACCTGTTTCCCCTGCTCTCCAGCCAGCCCAGCAGCGAGGCATGTCACTCTGATGGTTCACATCCATCTCCTTTTATTGATATCCACTTTGGTATCTGTACAGGTCATCAATATTGCTGCCTCTCTGGCAGCCGCTGGGAACGGCAGGGCAGCCTTGCGGGACTTGGCATGTGGGGGGAGGCTCAGCTCGCCGCCGAACCCACGGTTCCAGCCAGATGCCGGTACCAGGCTGTCATAAATCTTTTAGGTGACCCAGGTGAACTCTGAGGCTCAAAGCTCACTGAAAACTGATCAGGCCTCTGTTTAGTTTAGCAGGCCCTTTTCAGTGACAAGTGAAGGGTTCAACAAATGCTCAAACCAGATATATATTAGTTGAAAAACTAATGGCTTTTAAAAGAATGTTTGACAATTGTTTAGGGCTGTCTGTAGATCCATTATACTGATAAATGACCAACTTGGTGTATGCCAAACTGGAGATGGCCAGCAAAAAGCAACTTTGGTTATTATTTTTTTTTCCTCCCTTACCTCCCCATGCACTCTCCACATCTTTGGGGGCTTCATGTGCCATGGTGATCAGGAGGACTCAAGACAGAAAGGGATACCTGTGCAGCTTACATTTAACCTTGCAACCAAACTGAAATTAAACAAGACTGCAGATACCCACAGTGACCTGCTATTGACCGCTTGAACTTCTAAGTTAGGGTCAGCTGGGGCCCATAGTAGGAGGTCAAAAGCTGGTCAGTGCTCTTCAGCTTCAGCATGTTGAATAGAGAGACTTTATTGCTGTGATTTATGCAATTTGCACAGACAGGTTAAGGAGACCTTAAAGCATGCCACAGTGCTCACTTACACTGGTTACACCATCCACTGGGAAAATAAATTCTGATTGTCCATATGAAATCTCTTGTGGATATGCCTTGAAGTATTTTGCTTGCTGTATTATAAAGGTTCATACCCACTGGACCCCTGAACAGGGCAAGGTTAGTGTTTCCAGATTTATTTAAACAGTGTGAACATACCAAGTGAAGCACTTTACAAAGCTGATTAATTGCAATAGCAAAATAACAACCAGTAATTTTCTTTTTAAAAAAATTATTTCTTTTTTTTTGTGGTGGGGAGGCACGGCTAAACTTATTACAGTGACAATTTGAACACAGTGAAGACTGATTTTTAACTAGTCCACAGACAACAGTCTTTGGTGTTTCCTTCTCAGTTTTTACATACCTTCTTTTATATTTTTTACCAGAAATTCTAGTTGTTGGAAAATGATCAGATCAATCATTAGGAAGAATTAAAAAAATTAAGAGGTCTTATCACTTTGCAGTCAGAAGACATTTTTTTTCCTGCTGAAGCTTAATACAGACTAAATTAATTTTAACTTTCACACCCAAAATGGTTTCAAGGACTGCCTTACCTGCTGCTGAAGCTCTTGGTCTTTGTAGAGCAGACCATGCCAGAGTCATGTGGATTTTCTGACAGACTCATCTCTGACCACCAGACTTGTCTTCACTGGTGATCAAAGCAAGAAACTGAAACCAAATCATTGAAAGTGAAAGGACAGGGTGTTTAAGCCTTTTAGAACTACCTCTTTCTCATTGTAGTAGCTCATATTTCTTTGGTGTCTGTTACCCCCCGATTTTATATACCTAATTTAAAAACGTATTAGTCCACAGTAGGGTATAATTGTATTTGACATGACAAGGGGGAGGCAGAGGTAAAATTTGCCAAGGTCTACTGAAAAAAACGGCCTTAGCAGATGTGTAGCTCCTTATTTTCAGAAATATGTTAAGAATGCAGTTTTAACAAGCATATTCTATGACCTAAGTTATATTTGCATGAAGTTCAAGAATGGCTGAGCATGAGCTGGTTTAATCTAGTAGTTAATTGCACAATTTTTAGTAAATATATTTACAAACAACTATAGAACAGAGCAGTCCTGGTGGTTAAATAATAGTTTGTTCTTAGAAGAACTTATACATATTATTTTAAGTTATATACTACTCTGTCAAAAGTGTAATGAATATTTTTAAGGCCGCCAAATATGTATTTATCTGAAAGCCTGAAACAGATACAAGAGACACTTTTCAAGTCAATAAGACACATTGCAATTGCCTATAGAAGTATTTTTCACTTGTAGTGAAAAGTAGGAAAAGCTATCAGCTGCTTCTCTGTGAACTCAGAGATTCAGGTAGACAATGTCATCCACTGATTTACACATAAGAGATTCTGCAATCAAGTAACAGAAGTAGAATATGATCTATCACCAATCTTCAGAGCCAGTGTTGGTAGCTGTGGCCCTGTTTCAGCCTGTTGTGTGCATACATAAATAAAGATGGCCAGTGTTCCTAAAGCACTGGAGAGAGTTTTTTTTACTATAAGGCTTCCCAGATGACTCTAAACTTTTCTCAGACTGAAGAACAGAAGTCGGCCACGTATACTGTAGATGAACAACTGCAGTCCTTTTAAATACATTGTTATGAATCAGCTGGTGGTTTTGTGTTTTGCTCACTCTTTAACAGTGAGTGTCCAGAGACACGGATAAAACTAGATGGAGACTAGTTACCAAACTACCATAAAATAGATTCTGGTAATAGGAAGGTAATGAGTGAGAGACCTAATGTCCCATTTCTACATTATACAGTAGAAATTTAATATAACAGAATTTAATATAACAGAACACAGCAAATAGTAACTCCCTCTATTACTTTGTGAAAAGTCTATCTTCCTGATAGACTGTCTGTGCATCCCAAATTCCCACTCTATTTTCAAGGCTATTCTTAGCCTTCTGAGGTGATTAGCTGGAAGGAGATCCCATTGTCATGATCCAAAGCTATGCCATTTATTATTTATATAATATATAAAATATACTATAAAGTACAAATTATATAATATATAATATAAATGATATAATATATAATGTAAAATAGAAATATATTTTTATTTTTATATTTACATAATTTACATAATTTACATAGTAGATCTACATAATTTATATAAAACCAGAATAATGAATATAATAAAAAATATAACAAATATAATATATATATATATGTATAATTTATATAAATGTATCATTTAGCACTCCCACCAAATTAAAAAAAAAAAATTGTACATTGGTCCACTCCCCACCACTTCCCCACTTCAACTGGAAGCACAAAGGACAAAGATAACAGTTGAGATAAGAAAAATTTGTAGAAATAACAGTGAGATAAGAAAAATTAACATTAACAGACACAGTAACAGAAGTGTAAAACAGAGAGAGTGATTTACATGCAAAAATGCTCACTGTAGAGCCCATGACAATAGACTACTAGTTGGCTCTCCCTCCCTGTTTTTTTACTGGAAGGAACCTCTTTTCCCTGTAAGAGTCCTTTTACCGTGCCCCTGGCAATGACATGAGGTGGTACAGAAGAATCGCCAGCTCCTAGCAGTGCTTCCTCCTGGCTAATTCAAAAATTAACCCTGTCCTACTAGGAATCTGGACAGGTGAGGAGCCTATCCCATATTCTTTAAAGGTCTGTTATAGAGACCTAAGATCAAGGGAACACATAAGGTGGATTACTTTGTTGTAAAAGTAATGAAATCAGATTTGATAAGCACAACTTCCCTCTCATGAAGCTGTGCTGCCTCTCACTGATGACTGCATTGTCCCTCAGGTGTTTTTCAATACCTCCCTGAACAATCTTCATATCTTTACCAAGCACTGAACTGAGACTGACAGGCCTACAGTTTCTGGGGTCCTTTCTCTTGACCTTCTTGGAAATTGGTACAATGATCACCAGCTTCAGATGGGACTTCTTCCTAAGACCATTCAAAATCATCTAGAGAGGTTTTGTGATGCCATCAGGCAGCTCAGAGGATTTTTGAATGAATCTCAACAGCCTCTGTCTAATCAGACATAGGGATGCAGCCAGAGCAGGATAATTTTAGGGAAAGAATTGGATCTTGAATGATGGTCAGTTTATGATCAAAATAGTTTTCAAATACCAAAAATATGCATGATCTGGAAAGTGACAATATATTCACAGCTTCAGTACAAGGAAGTTGTTTCTAAACAATCAGAAAAATGAAAAGAGTCACAGGTTAGTCATATATTATTTTCTTGCATCATCCTTTCCAGAGGAAATGAATGGTCCTTAACACAGACAGTGCAAAAGCCTGGCTTTGTAGACAGAACAGGAAAACCTAAAATAGTCCTAAAGTTTAGACAGAGAAAGATCTGCTTTTGACATATTGAGCTGAGTTTTGCAGCATCTGAATTCTGAGCTGGTGAAGAAACAACGAAAATTTGGAAGAATATATTATGATACTTATAGTTTGAATACAAAATAAAATAAAAATTGTTATCAATGGATGGTATTTAGTCCAAATGAACAATTTCTGCCCAAGAACAAATAAAAACTCAGACTGCATGTACATGAAGTAGATCCAAATTGAAGTTTAATATGGTTGTTAGTAATACAGCAATTAATGTTGTTGTCATAGAAACATAGCACAACTTTCATTTTTGTGTGAGGAAAGGGCAAGACCAAAAGGTATTTTGGTGCTTAATGATCACTCAAATGCAGTATTTAAACTTCAGCTACCTGGTGCCTAACCCTGAAATCCAAAACTGTACATGATGTTCCTTTTTGGACGTATCTGCACACTCTACAAAGAAATCCCAAACCTGGCTTGCTGACATGTTTTCTCATATTTGACAACAGATCATGAAGACTGACTGTTAAAGTATTTTGCTTATAATTTCTCTTACTTTCTTTGAAGACTATATTCTCAGTCTGAAAATTCCTAAACAGTTTGGACTTCTGGGTGCTCAACACTGTACACAGCGAGAAAAAAATTCAGTCTATTTTATGAGACAGACATTACCTAGTCTGGCATTCAAATAGGGTCAGCTTTCCTGTTCTTTACCAAGAAACTTGGAAACTGATTTATTCTCCATTATATCACTCAATGGGAACTACTTATTACTTTTTGTTTCCTATCTTATTATGTTAAATATTTTTGTTACCAGGCCAAGATTAGAGAGTTACTCAGACTGATGAGCACAGAGGAATCCTAAAACACTAGCAATGCGAACCATGTTCCTCAGTGTCTTCTGTAGGACACTCTAAGTAACTCATTTGTAGCCAGGATTTACATTCTAATGTGAAAGTAGATAGCTTAGTTTTATCATCTGGAAACACACTATGGAACAGTCAAGCATCAGCTTCTGGCTTTGTAATTGCAAGGAAAGTCATTGCATGGGCTTCATATAAGATGTCCTTATCTTCCCATAGATGAAGGAATCTGTAATATCAGACTCAGGTATTTAACTTATTTCCATGAGGCCAGCTAAAAGTTGCATTCATTCAAAAGAACCTCATGCAAAGTCAGGTTAGAGAGAAGAATAATACCTTCTTTTAAATGGAGCAAGAAACTTTGTTTAAGGTCAAAACTGAGGTCATAAAGAGGCTAATATGGGCTTAGCATGCAGTGCAGCTGCTGTATGCTGTATTTAGCCTGTGAATAAAAAGGAAGCTTTTGTTTTCACTACTTTTACTCCTTGCATGTTCCTAAGTAATTTCTTCACTCTGGCACTTAAACACACACAGACACGCACACAAACATACACACAAACACACACACACATACACACACACTCATGTGTGTGTATATATATATATATATATATATATATGTTAACTTTAACATATATATTTGGCATTTGCTTTAGATATTTAGTTTAAAACACATGATTTCAGAAATTAACAGTATGATACAGGTGTAATAGGAGGAATTTAATGAAAAATTATAATTCTAAATTCATGTACTCTAAATTTAAAAAACCCATTCAAGTACATTTCTTTTCGGTGGCTAAAATCAGTGTCCTCTGTCATGTGCTGCAATGGCAATTAATTCTTTATAGAGGAGGAATCAAAGCCAGACCAAGTTCTGAATTATTTTAAAACAGGGGATTTGAGGAAAAAACATGGTTTTGTAAGGAGCTAAATTGAGAAGAAATCAAATAAGTAAGTCCTCCTCAGTGCTATGCTCCTTTCTGACTCCACAGTGACCAACCAGAGAAAGAGGCAATCAAGGCTTTTTCGCAATGAACTCCAGAAAAAAATTGAAAAATACACATTCTAGAGACGAGTGAAGATTGCCCAGATTAAATCCACCAGACAGAACCATGGAAAAAACATCTAATTTTGTAATTCAGAGGCTATGGAATGTGTTTTACACTGGGGAAGTGCACTTCTACTCATTTTCAGCAACTCTGTAGTCCATTTCAGCCTCTATGCTTGAAAATTAACAGCACTTTAACAGGACTATTGCCTGTGCACATGGAACTGTCTGTTTAAAATTAGGCCAATAAATATTGATGGGTATAATCATTCCTGCACTTGAACTGTAGAAGGACAGAATGATAACTGGCATTTGCATTTGTGCTTGGTTTGAGAGTCCTGAACATCCAGTGTTGCCTTCTGCACTGTTCACATTACAAAGTACCACTGATCACAAAAATCAGTTTGAGAAAATGTTGTAGCAAAGGTTAAATCAAACCTTTCAGCAGAAATATATCACATCTAAATAAATAAACACAATGGCAATGCCTAATAGAATGCACATAATAGTCCTTTTGCAATTATATTTTCTTTGAAAGCTCATATGTCACAATTTCTTATTATTCCAATATAAAGTGTCACCTTTTGTCTCCACGTACTTTTGAAATTGTCATATTGAACAGCAAGATTTTGAAACCCAGTATGCACTGGGGGAGAACGGTCTCTTCATTTTTTCCATTAATTTTACTTTTTTACCTTTTTTTTTTTTTTTTTTTTTTTTTTTGTGAATTCTTCTGTGTGTTATACATCACCAGGAGAAAATTGTTTGCCCACACCCAGACTTCTAATTCATTAGGTGAGACAATCTGGTTGATCAGCTAAGGAGGACCTTATGCAATGATCATATAATCTGTTGCATCATTTTACTCAGACTAACTCTTTGCAAACTTGATTTGCCCAAGATGCATCAAGGTAAAGACAGCTCAGCTCAAGAAGACCTTGTGTGAAATGTACAGCACACTTTGACGAAATGCAATTCTCATGGGGAAAAATTCAGGGTGGATTCAAGAAAAAAAGCCAATGGACTCTGTCTCTGCAAGCAACTGTATGCCTGACACTCTCTGTGACTTGTATAGGTAAGTGATGCATAAAACACCCATTCAATTCCATAATTTGAATCACCTCTAGCTTGATAATGACTGCTAAATATGGTGTGCTTCTCTCTGTGGGAACAACACTTGAAATGTCTGGAAGTTATGTCAAATTAAAAAACATGCTTCAGCTGTTAAATAAGGGTCTCCTCTGCTGGCTCTGAATATAGTGTCCATATATCAAAGACCTCTGACATTGCCTGTCACTCCGTCTGGACACAGAGGATATGGGATTCCAGGCAGATGAGAGCTGAAGCTGAAGCTACAAAACCCTTCCTTATGCAAGTGATTAGATGCAGCTGTTTTGCTTCATGTTTTGGAACACTTGAACTCTGCAATCTGCTGCAATTTTACTGGACTGCATGTGCAGAGGGTAAAAAAAGGTATCATGCTTTGACTAGTCAGCAGATGTGGGGATAAAGAAAAGTCTCCATTAAGAGAAAAATAATAAATGAGAAAAATTTTGGAAAAAGCATAAAGGGAGGCAAAGAGGAAGAAATTAAAAGGAGGCTATCAGAACAAGCAGAAGACATTAGTCTGTTTTCCTAAGATATGGGTAGTTAATTCTACAAAGACTTTCCTCAAATGTTACAAAACAAATAAATTTACTCTTTAAAAACATCTTTGCACTTCTAAATCTGCCCAAAGGTAAAAAGTTTTTAGAAATTCAAATGCCACCTTTACATATTCACATGTTGTGTAATAAAACATTTTAATCAACAATGTTTCAGGGGGAAAACTTCTTCAGCTCAGATCAACAATACATAAATGCTAGCATACAGAGGATAAAATATACGAAAAAGTCAAGACTAACATTTTTGCAAACTGTCTTAGTGGTTTTAATTTTCCTAGCTCCCGGTCTGTATTTTAAAAGGAATTTCTCAGAGAAGCCACTTTTATAAATTGATGAAACCTTTTTATTCTACATTTTGGGCCAAATATTAGCTATTTAAAGCCTAATCTTCCTGCACAGAAGCCTATGGGACATTTTCCATTGGTTCCCATAAGATCACTGTTTCAAGTGACAACTTACTGATACTACAGGAGAAATTATGGCAGCCTGGCTTTTTTTTTTTTTTTTTTTTTTTAAATGTATTGAATGAGAGGGATACTCAGTGAAGAAATATGGCAATTCAATGCAAATGGAGTCTGAAATGTAGTTAGGAAAAAAAACTGTATTCGTAAACACATGTGTAAGAGGAATTTGTATGAAGGAATTAAGGAAAAGTTTACTGTCTCTACTGTTCAGCAGCAGAAAGCTTTAGTCAACAAGAACTCTTTGGGATCTTTCAGTTGCCTTTTTATGACTTTTGAATGTTTGAGTAGAGGTGCTCCTCTGATTGACTGTGCAATGCAGAGAAAAAAAATTATTGGACACTCAGAGTGTCCTGGATGTTATGGATAAAGAAGCATTTCTGCATGTCCATTTCAAGCAGCAGAAGTCCCTGCCTCCTGGGTTGGAAAACTACCTGAGAAACAGTCCTTCTTTGACTGGGGTGAATTCCCTCCATCATGAGAGCTGCAGTGTGGCTGGAAATAGAGTTTATTTAAATGAGCTTCCTGTTTGCAGGAAATCTTTACTGGGAATTAAAACCTGAATGCTTTATCTCCACTGCTGCAAAGGTGTGGGACTTTTTCACCCTTCAGAATAGCAGATGCTGTCTGTAGCTGTAAGTAATAACAACAGTCACACTCTTTTTTTACCTAAAGTAAGAACTATGTGTGGGAGACGAAAGATTTCATCTGCTGTGGTTTAAAAGTTGTGATTGCTGAGTCCTCCTTCCACTCACACATTTTGCTACTTGAAAAGAAAGCCCTAAGGGTTTCCTACATCAGAAAGAAAAGCTGACCTCTCTTTTACTTCCAAATTAAAAAAGAAAAAGTGTTTCCTTATTCCCCAATAATGACAAGGTTTCAAAACAGGTTAACACCTATGGCTGGCTATGGGAGATCAAGGGGCAAGTGTGACATGAGTAAAGTTCTTGTCTTGTGAAGAAAAAGAGAATTTTATCTCTGTTCTCATCATCTGGAAGGTTCATTTGGGAGGGAGATGTTTTAAAAACTCTATCATGCTTGATACCCTTCTTGCAACCTTACATGTAAGCATATAATTAGACCAACACATCTTCTGATGTCATGATCATGATAGGTTCAAAGATGATCTGAAATCATGATTGAAGAAGAAAAAAAGAAAATTGTGGAGATTTTAAAATGTTTTTTCCCAAGTGATGCCCCTGGTTTTAAAACAAACTTGATTTAGAGGGGTGGGGAGAAGGAAAAAACCAGAGGAAAGAGAAGGGAAAGAGAAAGGCAAGGAGAAGGGGAAGGGAGGGGTGAAGGGAAAGGCAAAAGGGGAAGAGAAGGGGAAGGAAAAGAAGTCGTCAGGTAGGGCAGACCAGAATAATCTTAATTGTTTGTAGGCCAAAAGAGTAGCAGTATAGAAAAGAGGTCCTGGAAAACCCAGTCTTATAAGATTAGACCTAGGAGTAATTCTATGGAATTTTTCTTTCCATTGAGGAAAAAAAAATAAAAAATGAGAGAGTATTCAAATAATCCAGATTTGGCAAGAAAATTTAAATTCAGCATAAAATATCTTCAGTAAAGAAAATGATACCCTAAAACTGGTAAGCCGTTTCATCAGTTTCATATTACATTGAAATTTCTCAGACAGGGTAAGGAGAAGAAATTGCGTTCTTTAAGGTACTCAGTGGGAGAGGAAAGAGATGATATACTGACAGTACCAAGCCAAATATGGTCTTGGAAGGAGGTAAAAATGGTGAAAACTGATCTGTTGACAGAGAAGAGAGAAAAAAAAAAAAAACAGGAGAAAGATTTCAATATAAAGATGACAACAAAGGGGCTAGAAATTGAAGCTCTGACGGTGACAAAACAAATACAGAAAGCATGAGTGGCTGCAGACCTCTGACCGTGTAACACTACAGAAGTCTGTGGTAGCTCCAAGGCAAATTTCTGAAGATCTTTGAGGAATGAGAGTTTGTTCCCATCATTGTATATGGCTTTCCTGGAAAGGCACTGTAGATCTATGATTCATATCTAAAAAAATGTAAGAATAGAACAGAAACATGAAAAGGGCTTATGAAATAATTGGAAGACACAAAGACATCAGATCTCTGCTGAGGTTAATCTCTCACACACTTTGTGAAATCAGCTGTTACTTTAACTCTGGACTGGAGAATTTTTGGACAGAACCCTTTAAACAGAATAACAGAAGACTGTGAAAGCTGCTAAGGAGCTTTGCTCATGGATGAAAGTATAATGAGAAGGCAGTAAGGAGGGAGATGAATCATGGGTATGAAATGTTCATCATTGTGGTGTAGGATGCTCTAAAATGGTGACTCAGGCCCCAGCAGAGCCTTGAAATGAGGTTATCTGCTCGGCAGGGCTTGTTTAACTTCAGGATTTGCAATAAAATATCACACTGAAGTTTGCTTTCCCATGGATGGTCTGCAAAAATCTCAGTGTTGCTTTGGAAAAGTCATTTTAACATTTCTACCTCTTATAATTCAACTGAAAATTGGAGATGCATGAAGACAGACAGAGAGAAGAGTGTCTATGTTAGAAACAAATGCTCCACTTTTTTTTCAAAACCTCTTAGATTTATTTTTCTTGCATTACAAGACCTTCTTTCCTTTGTTTGTTTTCTGTTCTTAATATTTTTTTGTTTTTCTGAACTGTTTCTTACTCATTTTTAGTGGGTTTTTTTTATTTATAATAGCAGACCTCCTTTCTTCAACTCCTTTTTTATAGATTTCCCACTGTTTTGTTCTTAGCCCTACATTAGTGGACACCTTTCCACTCTGTTTTTCTCCACCTTCCCTAACTCCTCTATCACACATTTTTCCTTTATTTCTCTTTTATTTTCTTCACTTTTTCACTACATTATCCATGCCAGAACTTCAGCAAAAGATCAAAAGGGAAAATCCAGTACATAAATTAGAGATTTGATTGCAGTTCAAGTGTAACTAAATAAAAATGCTTTTGCATTAGCCACAGTTACTAAGAGCATTCAGTAGTTGGCAATCTTTAGATTTCACTAGGTGAAAAATGTAGGTAGTCAAAACAGCCAGTTTTTCTTCATACAAGCTTGTCCAAAGTAGCACATCTTTTGTAGGCATTTTTTTTTCATTAATTTGAAATGAAAACTTAACATCTTTACCATAAAATATAGCTTCAGACACAAGTTAACTGAATTTGTATTATTTTTGCCTAGCCCTGGAATATAATGTCTGTTCACTCTGTTGTGAAAAGGCCAAAGTGAGAACATTTACTGGTTAGAGAATTAATACTATTCCATACAACTTGTTTTAAAAGATGTAATCACGCACATGTTGCTGCCGTCACTACAGCTGCAATACTGTGCAAGTTCACACTCCATTATGAGATATACCAGAGTATGTCTGCATGGAAGTATTATTCTAACATACCTTAATTGTGTTCAATATTCACATTTTATAACCTCTTGAGTAGTATTTAGTATTTGGCAATTAAGTTATTGTAGCCAACCATCTATTGAAGTTAATTATCTATAGATTGTGCTGGTTACTTTTGGTGTGTTTTTTACTATGTTTAGGCATTTTCCCAATTTCTTAATGGGCTACATTTATAAATGGAACTATGGCTAAGCTGTTATTGTGTTTATCACAGAATAATTCATATGACAGCAATCTTATTAGACGTTGTTATAAGCAACATTAAGTGTGGGCTACATTTGAGATGTCAGTGTAGTTACTTCCATTTACACCAGGGGAGGTATCTTTGAGCACAAGGAATGGTAATTCCTTTAGATACCTCAAGTCTTTTAAGGTATAGCATGTTGGTATAAAGCGTATCTGGTTCAAAAACCAGTGTTTCTGGGAACAGTAAGGTAAGAATAACTGAAGATAGTAGTAGTTCCTCTATACTTCCATTCATATAGAACTCAATTTGGTCCTGTACAGAAGGACTAGTTGTGAGGTGTCAAGGTATTCTATTAGTGAAAAATGATGTTTGAGAATAAAATTGAAATTAATCACTCTTGTCAAGTAGCTTTCTTGTGTTCTCTGTATTTAATGAATGTAATAGAAATGTTGAAAATATTTCCTGAAAAAGTGTAATTCCATCTATATTTAACTATTTTCCTCTGCTGGGCCAGCATGGTTTACAAACATTAGCCTTTTGGCAAAATGTCATATGAGCCATTCACAGAAACACAAGATGATAATAGAAACTGAATCCACCAATCTTTCAAGGTCAGCAGGGAAGAAGCTACTCTGATTTCATATACTAGAGCTGACCAAATTACAGGTTTTGATGGATAGATGGTTTTGAACCAGCCTATGGGCAATCCATGGTGTCACTGCAGTGCTCTCTTGGCAGCAGCCTGGTGTTTGATGTGGAACACACACTAGTCCTTTCCTGTGATGGAGCTGTAATGTCCCTGGAAAACACATCACTGCTGTGAGCATCTTTTCATGTTCCCCTCTCCAGAAGTCATCTGATACAGAACATTCAGGTTTTATGGCTCTTAACTTTCAGTAGGTGCTGCAGGAATAAATGTGTTTGGTTTTCTAAAAACTGATACACACAGTATCAGTTTTTTATCAGTTTTACTTCTATGCATCTTAAGGGATTTGTTATGTTAAGCATTTCTTTGCAATGACAATGTCAAGATTTCATTCATATAGTTTGATCCAAAATTGCAGTGTGTGATTCCATGTAAGTATGGCTGTTGAAGCAAGGAGGTGGAAACAGTAGAATGGATACAACACATCAGTGAAAACAATAGCTGCAGAACTGGTATTTTTATTTGTGATTTTGAAAAATGCAGAGTGAAAGCATGTCTTCACTTTCTTCTCTTGTAGCTGAATCTTGAACTAGATGTAATCATGTGTGATGTCTTGTCATATGTTGCTTAGAAAACAACCTCTCAATCTCTTACACAAGTCTTTTTAAGCTGTCTGTGGGAGCTCATTCAAATGCAAGTTCTGCACAGGTGCCCAACAGGCAGGACCAGAGATAGTACGGGAACAGCAGCTTTACCTACTGGATGCAGAGGTCCAGGAACAGACTCAGGGTCATCTTTCTCAGATGTACAGCAATTCTTTGTCTTCTGTTTTTATCTGTATGTATAATAAATTTTGAGTCTTAACCTCTCAATAGTTAACATATCTTCATCAGTAACGTCTATTTCATCAGCACTAGCAGTCACCATGTCTTCTGCTGAGCCATGGTCACTGGACTTGTCAGAGTAAGCTCAGGTGAGGACTTTCCACCATGACAAGCAGAAAAGTACCTACTTTGGGTAGCTGCAGAAAACTCATCCTGAAAGAACAAAACAAGGCAAAGTGTGAAGTGTGGCCAGCTTCTCAAGGCTGGGGCATTTCTATTAATTCTATTAAAGTAGGGTTAGAACAGGAACAGGTTTTTGGTGCCAAGAACTATTGCTGTTGGTAACTGAGATATGTGTAGAAACAGGTGCTTGTAGAGTTGGATTTTGTGTTTAGAAGTGAAGAAATTTGTGGTGACTACGGGCTGGGTCAATCCACTTTAGTAATGTAAACATCTCTATGATTTACTAAAATCCAGAGGCAAAAATAAACAATGACTATTATATTCAGTCTTTGTTAAAATTTAAAAAATGTGTACACAAGGAATTTGTGAAGAAAACTTGCCTAAAATTTAATTTTCATTTTTATTTTCTAGCAGAATTTTGTCTGCAGACATGAGGTGAACCTGTTTTCATGTACAGTGTTAAAATATTCTTTAATATTTCCTAATGGATACAGCTAATGTCTTGGATGGTTTTGTTGCTTTGTAGCCAAGTAACATCGGCTTATGGTTTCATGTTATTTCATGTTATTCATGGAACGATTACATCCATGGATAAAGGGATTCCTACAGATTGCATTCATCTGAATTCCTGTAAAGCCTTTGACACAGGCTCCTACAACATCATTTTATCTAAACTGAAGAGAGATGGATTCAATGGGTGGGTTATTAGATAAGAAATTTTTTAGATGGTCACATCCAGAAGGTAGTGATTAGCAGCTCAGAATCCTGATCAGTGACAAGTGGTGTCCCTCAGGACTACATACTGGGACCAGTGCTATTTAACGCCTTTATTAGTGACATCAACAGAGGGATCGAGTGCACTCTCATCAAATTTGCAGATTACACCAAGCTGAGGGGTGCACTTGACACTCCTGAAAAATGGGATGCTGTCCATAGGGGCCTGGACAAGCTTGAGAAGTGGCCCATGAGAATATAATGAAGATTAATAAGACCCAGTGCAAGGTGCTGCACCTGGGTTGAGGCAACTCCAGATATTAGCACAGGCTGGGGAATGAAGAGATGGAGAGCAGCCCTGCCCAGAGGGACTTGGGGATATTGGTGGGTGGAGGCTGCACATCAGCTGGCCATGTGTCTTTGCAGCCCAGAAAGACAAATGTGTCCTGGGCTGAATCTAGAGTAGTGTGGCCTGCAGGTTATGGGAGGGGGCTCTAACACATTAATCCATTCTCATGAGACCTTGTCTGGAGTAGTGCACCCAGCTCCAGCATTCCCAGCATAGGAAGGACATCAACAACACTCCAATAGGGATTGAGTCCAGAGGAGGCCACCAAGGTGATCAGAGGGATGGAGAACCTCTCCTAAGAGCAAAGCCTTATTAATAGACTAAGCCTTGTTCATCCTGGATCAGAGACTTCAGGGTAACATATTGTGGCCTTACAGTGCCTAAAGGAAGTCATACAACTGATGGAGAGAGACTATTTATTTACAAGGACATTGTAGTTCCAGGACAAGAGGTAATGGTTCCAGGATGAAAGAGATTAGGTTTAGATTAAATATTAGGGTAATTTTTTTACAATGAGAGTGGTGAGGCACTGGAACAGGTTGTGTGGAGGGGTGGTGGCTCCCCCAGCCCTGGAAGCATTCAGGCTAGGTTAAATGGGGCTCTGAGCAGCCTGATCATGTGAAAGCTGTCTCCACCCATGGCAGAGAGGGTGGAATTAGATGAACTTTAAGATCGTTGTCAAAAGTGCCTCTCCAGCTCTCTCACAGCCCCTTTTAAATATTGAAAGCTACTTTAAGAGCTCTCCAGAGGGGCAAGTCTCTCAGTCTGTTTTCAGAGAAGGAATGGTCCAGCCCTCTGATCACCTTCATGGATTCCTCTGGGCTTCAGCTGTTCCATGTTCTTATGTTGGCCTTCCCAGAGCTACACATAGTACTTGAGGTGAGGATTAACAAAGCAGATTAGAGGGAGAATTACCTTCCTCATCCTTCTGGCCATGTTGATTTTGATACAGATGAGGACTTTGTTCTGGGCTGCAGCATCACATTTCTGGGTCCTGTTAAGGTTCTCATCCAGCAACATTCCCAAGACCTTCTCCTCAGAACAGCTTTAAATCTATTCTACATACAACCTGTATCGTGCTTGGGATTTCCTTGACCCATAGGCAGGATCTTGCATCTTCATAAGGTTCACACGGGCCCACCTCTCAAGATTGTCAAGTTTTCTTTGTAGAGAGATCATACAGTCACTCCTTATACTTTGAGTGATCTACCCGTCTGTATTGGGTCTGACCAAGGATAAGTTCACAGCCCTCACTCTGCTGTGCTTTGCATTGGTAGCTGGAAGGGTGTTGATCACAGAGCAGTGTTTTGACAGTAGTCAAAATACTCAGTCCTTTATGTTGTTGGGACAGTCTCTGATGAGGATTTTATTTTAGTGCTTATCACACTACTTTAGGACCAGCTCATGGTTTGTTCTTAGTGAAAGCCACTAAAATATTTGCAAATGGACGTTTAAGACCTTAAAACTAGCAATGAATACATTCAAAATATGAGTTGGAAACTAAGAAAAAGTAAAGGTGGGTATTGACAAGTCACACAAACCAAGATCCTGTAGATTCAAGAGTGCTAGAGGAGGACACGTGGTGAACATTCCTGAAAACATGAGCTCTGGTATTGCATAGAAACTACTGGGAAGGTACCAGTTTGCATCTAACTGAGTTCTGTAGACGAAAACAGGTCAAGATCCTAATGACAGTGTGACATTTTTTTTTGAGAAAGGAGCATGGATGTGGCTGTGCTGCATTTCAGCATCATTAGATTTGCAATCGTTGGTTTAGCCTGGTTATCTCTTTCAGTAATGCTGTACTAGTTAATGGTTTCCCAGACAGGTTTCCATAGTTTCCCACTCCATCCCACTCCACTACTGAATACATTTATTAGAAAGGAAGTCTGAGCTGGAATGTGTGTTGCCTCCAGCCCTGGGGCTGTTATTTTACGTACATAAGTCTCTCCAGTCCATCACATTAACGCAGGAAACTTAAGAGAGTGTTTCCTTTCTCACATCAAATTAATGGAATTTTTTTTAGTTTATAGTATGGTTGTCAAACTAATAGAATTTTTATAGCTGATAGTAGGGTTGATTCCAAAATAATTACTTTATGGATTTCTTTACATGATGCACAATTGAAATGAGAAGGGAGACTTCAGTCTCTTGAAAGCCAACATTTCTAGGTGCAGTTGTTTGTTCTCCCCATATTGTTCCTGCTTCAGAGAAAATACACTTCAGATGCATCTATTATCAGAGCTCCAGATGTATGGGCAACATTCTCAGGCATGTGATGTGATTCTTGGGCTGTTCTACACAGGGTCAGCAGTTGGACTTGGTGATCCCAATGGATCCCTTTCAACTCATACATTCTATGATTCTATGATTATAAGTAATGCACTCCAGCTGTCTCATTTCTTGAAGAACAAGTAGTGTCCTGAGATGGCACACAAAATTAAATATTCAGAAGATACTTGTGTTTGACATGGTCTTAATTACAAGACTTGGGGAGAAGGGTCATATGTAATCCACAGAACTCTGAGGGTAACTTTGTTGGTTTATTAATCCTTTTATAGTATCAGAACATAATTTGAATGATTTGGTAATGTGATTTGGTAATGTTCTGATTAATGCTTTACCATGAACAGAAGAGACAGATTAACCATGCCATAAATTGTAATAAACTAATTCCTCACTGCAGCTTTAAAAACTAAATCACATGCAGTTTCAATTATTTCACGTTTGACAGTCATTCTTTCCAATGGAACAACAAGCATTAACACAATTATCTGAAAGAAGCTTCTAAAAACATTGTTGACAGAAGTTCTTTTTATTAAGAAATATTTGAAATCACAATGGCATTTTTGTTTTAAACATACTAGCTTCTGCAATAAAAGATCTTGATCTGAGCACCTTAAAAATACTTTCAAAGTTTTCATGCTCTACTAATATATTAAACCATTGTTAGTCCAATAAAGTGGTGTTATTTTGATATAAATACATGCAAAATAATAGGCAGAAGGGATTAACTAGCACTGATGAGCATGAACTCTTCTGAATTAAGCAGTGCTTTAAATTGGGGACACCTAGTAGAAGAATGCTGCTGTAATTGATGCTGCTTCCAGTAGTGTCTTGGCTTCATACAGAGCTCTTCGCCTGGAGATTCCCAAAAAGTTAAAGAATCTGTAAATATCATACTTATATGGTCATGAATGGCCAGACTAAAGCTGAGAAAAAATCAATCAAAGAAAAAAAAGGATTTGTGTAAGAGCTGGGATTAAAAGTTCCTGTTTTTTCTGTCCATCCTACGAAACCCAGAATCCTTAAATAAATGGAAGTAGTATGTTTTTTTCTTCATTTCTACCATGTATATTTTAGTGCAGCTTGGTCAGCTGTTCCATCCATTATACTAAACATGCTAAACATGCAACATTTTCCTGTACATGCTAAATTATTAACGGAGCATCTGGATATATTGCTCAACTCTTTTACATTGCTTGGATGAAAAGGTATATAAGATCAATAGGTACACTGTGCAGGTTTTACAGTGGAAGATGTGTGTCTCACACACCCTCTTGCCCCCCAAAGCTGAAAATGGGTAGTTGTCTTTGCGGAGAAACTTCCTCCTACATTGGGACCATAGCTTGTTGGAACGGGTAGCCATTTATCACAGCCCTAAATGAAAGCATTCCTTGGACACAAATGTCTTTTTCTTCCTTTGTCTGATTACTGAGGGGAAAAGTGAGAAGGAAATGTCAAAACAGTGAAACAGTGGTGTCTAGAGAGCAGTCACTTTGGAGCTCAACCAGCTTTTGTGAAGGCCTGGATGATTTGTCAAATGGTTGTGGCATAAGTCAAGCCCTGAGGTTGAAAGGTCTTGACCTAAGGAGTGTTGAAATCAGGCAGTATAAGCAAGAGGGCTGCTAGAAGTTTCAGCTGTAGTGGAGATGAACAATGATGGGTGCTGGACACAACAAAACCTAATCTGCATAATTCAGGTAAGGAATTTTATTGAATCTGACAAGTATGTGACAGGCTGAGAAAGAGAAAAGAACATGCTCTTGCTGGGAACCTTCAAAGCTCTTGTTAAGGTATGTAGAAATAAATGACAGCTAATCTCTTCACTAAAAAAACTGTAAACAATACCATTTTACACAGGGCTCACCCATGACCTTTTCATAGATCAGGCTATCCACTTTCAGGCCAGGCCAGAGAACTTATCACAAACAATGCACTGAATTCATATTGTGCAAGAAGAGCTTTACTTCTCCGAGCTGCTTCACATAGAGTTGCTACTCACTTTGGCAGGTATGGTTCAGCAGAAAGACCATCACTTAAATCTGGTGCATAACCCCTCCTGGCAAATGGAAAAATCACATGGAGATTTTTTCGATAGAAGTTGTTTGTTTTGTTTTTTTTTTTAGATTGCTAGTTTTGTATTAGATTTTTAAAATTTTATTACAATTATGACTTGTATAGATCATACTGCAACTACAATTCTCAAGCTAAAATGTCATAAGGTGACAAGGCAAAATTTTTGTACTGCAATCTGCTGATTAAAGTGACCAAGACTACTAAAATCTTTCATAAATCTAGACATGCCAAATTTCCCAGATTTCTGTAAAAAAAAACAAACAAAAAACCAAACCATTTGCCTCTCTTTCAAGTCTTCTCTAGGTAAACCATAGTGTTTAAAGAAAATAAGAAATTTGTGCTTTCAAAATACATATAAAATCCTGACCACCAACTTCAGAGAATAGAATCTTTGTATTCAACTTTATTTCAAATGCACTAAGACAAATAAAACCTTAATGCACATACAACCCAGTAGCAATGGTTGAAAATTAATCTAGCCTTTGTATGGTGTTTAATTTCATCCAAAAGAATAAAAAATTACCTTGCAGGCAAGCATGAGCTTTCTTTTTGTAATTATCTGTATTCTTGAGAGATCTTTCTTAATACTGAATTGTCTGCAAAAGAGAGAACTTGATATCTATATAAAGAGGTTTCTAGCCAGATGCAGACCCGTAAGCCTGACAAAAAACCATTCTGTTGTACAGACTGCTGAATGATTGGAAGGAAAGCTCAAAATCTAGGCAAACACGGTACAAATGTGACTTTCAAGAACAGAAATTCAACTCTAAAACTCTTCAAATAAATACAAAAACAAAGATTAGACCGACTTTGTTGAGCATGAGGCACAAAATCCCCAAGCACTTCCCTGGATTACTGGCACAGTGATTTCTGCCGTGTATAGCACACACGTATATTTTTTACCAACGTGTGGATCTTTCAATCTAATGGGAAGCAGTTAAGAGTCCTTACTGGATCAGCCATGGATCTTGGTTTTATAAGGAGTCAATGCATAATTCACAAGGCTTAATGAAGATTCCAATTCATGACAGCCAACTGGCTCCATAGGTCACACCTCCCGGTCTCATATAAATAAAGAATGAGATAGTGGAAAGCATACCAGCTGAACCTTACTGAGTGCCAAAACTATGCATATTAATGAAGCACAATAAAAGATATACTTGACTCTCAGAAAGTGTTTTCCAGCTTTAGAGATGGAGAGGAAAGGTTTTGTGGTGCACCTTTCAATATACCACACCAAACACAGTGAGATGCTTCCCCTCAAGGCAAAGGGGCAGTCAGACTGTGGCAATGGCATTTCATATCTAGCCTCATCAGGTTGATGAAATCCTTTGTCATTCCCACCCCAAAAGTGAAATCCATGCTGGAAATATCCCCACCTTCCTCTCCCATGTTCCTCTGTAAGTCCCCATTTGGTAACTAGGAAGTGTTTCAGCAGTGCTGTTCTTTTATGTGCTCTGTTTAGTCCTCGGAACAGGATGAATGGTAGCTTAGATGAATGCATTTGTGCCATTTTACTTGGCCCCAGACGATGTTTCCTCACTACCATGACATCTGAACAGAAGGAGAAAACATCTCCCTTTTGTGGATAGCTAATTTAATTTGTACCTTCCACCTAGGGGTAAATATGTTTGTCTGTCTTTTTAAGCTGTCTTTGCCCACTTTCTTTTCTCACGGGAAACCCTGCTGAGTCAAAAGCAGGATATTGCTTAGTGCTCTAACTTTATTTTAAAGTAATTTAATTTTAAGCATGCTTACACTCACCCTAAAGTGTAGCAACTGTAGGAGCTTCATGGGACAGCCTTAATGACTTTTGCAGGTTTCTTGTGCCAGAGACATCAAGGGCTGGTTGTTATGGAGGCATTTGTCTTTTAAAATAAATGCTTTAAAACAAGACATCTTTTCTGCAGTTTCCTCAAAGATGTGTTTCTTTATTTTTAAAAATCCCACAGTTTTGCACACTGACCTACCACCTTTAAAAAACAGCATGATGAACACTGACCTTTGCTTTTTGTTGATCTGGCGTTATATGCGATTTGGCTTCTTTCTGTCTGAAAACATTGTAAAAAGGTTTTAAAATAAACAGTGAATGCATTTCTTTATAACAAATGGCAGTGAAATATGACTCAGATGACTCAGAATTTGCATCGTTACCATTTATGCATGACTTCTTTAAACTGGCAAACATAATAAGTTAAGGGCATTATTTAATCCAGTACTGAATATTTTCTATAATTAAAAAAACAATGTAAGGTAAACTGTGAAAAAACACCTGAAATCATAAAGCATCATTTAAAACCAATTTGCTGATAGTAACATCACAATTTCTTTTATTTAAACTTTGTTATTTCATACCAATTTGGCAACGACACATGAAAGAGCTTCTTTCCTTAAAAAAATATCCTTTTCAGTTATTACCATGTAAATATTATTTATCTTGTCAGATAAGAAAGAGAAAATATATAACACTTAAACTTAAAAAGTATATTTTTAATATACACGTTAAAAAATACCATGATACTGACTTTATCTGCTATTTGCTATTATTTGCTATTTTCAAATATATAATATTTTACTAATGCTTTTTCCCAATAATTTGGCACCCTGTTCTGATCAGAGATGTGCATTTCTGTCACATTCAAAACTCAAATTGTTCAACACTTAAACCTATGAAGTGCATCTCTATAATCTGCAGTCATAAATATTACAGAAAGTGTGACTTTGTCTGCAGTTACCAGTTACTTTTCCTTTGCATAATATTTTATCAGTGCATTTCTGAGATGGTTTGCACTCTGTATTCTGGTCAGAATTATGCATTTATTTATCATCAGCAAATCACATGGAAACAAGTTTGGAATCAGTCACAACATTCAGAAAGATCATCATGACAGTATTGCAGTTTTGCTAATAAAACTTTCCTCTGTTCTGTTTTTATTGCCTTGATGGTTTGTTTTTTAAACAAGCTGCATTTTTTAGTAAAAGGAAGTAGCTCTCTTTTTCAAACTTACGGTTTAGAGTCTAAACATGCAATGTCATGACAAACAAACAGCAAACAATATGTGCTCTAGAGAAAAAAGAGAAAGTGCAACCCTGTTGCCTGCCCTTGTCCACTCAGTGCATAAAATACCCAAGATATAAAATGGAAAAAATTGCTTCTTTTTCCTGTGTAGAGGACTCTTCAGCCAGAGCCCAGCACTCCCATTGGCACTGTAATGTTTTACATCAGCTTTGAGGGTAAAGGGAGTAATTCCCAGTGTGGGATTTTAGAATGGATTGGTAAGGAGCTTAGAGATCATCTGCTTCTGAGTGCTCTTCTGCAGGCAGTGACATCCCTGGGCAGATGAGGACCAGGGTGCAAAGCTGAAGGGCAGCTGGTGAACAGGTACCTGTGACAGTGACAGTGACAACCACAGGGCTAATCATGCCTGCATGCCTTGCTTCACTCTGCTTCTCAGCCAGGATTTGGACCTCAGAAACTTTGGAAAAGTGTTAACAAATATGTAAACAAATACACGGAAACCATGATAGCCCAGGGTTGGGCCACCTGGCCTTTGTACCATGCCAGAAAAACCAGATCCAAGGTGCAAATAAAGAGAAATGTTAAGAAAAAAAGGGACGCCACAGTACTTAGAATTTCACCTACTGACCTCTGCAGTTCACAATGCTTCAAACAAGTTGCTTTGAGGTCTGGAACTTTCACTTTAAACTGGAAAGCTGGCTCTCAAGACCTTGCCTCTGATAAGGGTGGAAAACTTTGTTGGCAAAATCCCTTAAATATTTGCTTTGTTTTCTGAGAAGTAAATTCGCCTCTTTAAAGGTTATGAAGTACTCAAAAACTGCTTGGTACTAAGAAGATAGTTATCTTTAGGGCTATAAAAAGGTATTTTCAGCCTTAGGCCATCCACCTTTCCATTAGAAACTAAGCTCTTAAGGCCTATATGGACAAAGGGCTTGGTTGTTTATGAAGCAACATCTGCTTACACTCAGCCTCGTTGTCAGGGAGCTGTTGGTTGAAAGCATAGGATCTCCTTTCTCTCCATTTCATGCTGTATTATGTTTCATGCGGGAATATCCAGCCTCGGAGACCTGACCACTGCTTTTATCAGTGGAGTTTAAAGACTTTGGCTGTTTGTAGTAAGAGTCCAGTCAGCTGGAGTTGCAGTCTGGAGGGTGTTTCGACGGACGCTTGAAAAATTTCATTTGGTTTCCAAACACTTTTCTGCAAAGTGTTAGCTTTTCTGCCCTGCTCTGAAGCTAAAGCTCCTATGTAAATACCTCTCTGGTTCACTATAAGGTAAAATGGTGTTTGGGTCTGAATTTATCAAATACTAGATGTTCACACAGAAAAACTCTTAGTTACACTTCAGGCACAAAATAGCAATACGTTCTCAAGACTCTATGATTAGTATTACTATCTAATAAAAAACCTTTCTGAGCTTTGATTGTTGATATGTTTTTCTTTCCATCTGCATCACTAATGATGATCAGTTTTTGTGACAAGAAGACACCTGAATAATAAAAACTGCCTGCAAATTAATATGTAGTTCATTTCGCTACTCCCTATCTGCTCGTCAGCAGGCAGACGAAACATGACATTAAGTCAGACAGAAAATGCTTAATGTATAAATTTGAATAGTCAGCATTGGTAAGTGTTTCTGAACAATGGTGAATGATGTTTTCCCTAACTTGCAGGGCATTGTGGATTCAGACATTGTTCTGTACATCCAGAAGATAAACCCGGAATAAACCCAAGACATATTTGCAACTTACTTAAGAAAGCCATGGTACTGTTTACAGACGTGACTGATTTTCCTGGGAATGGTATCTTCGTGGTATTATAGCCAATTTTACTGACGCACCACAATGCATATTTTAATATTATTGAAACCACAGTGTTATGCATGAAAATATATCAGATTAGGCATAGGTAAATGATGCAAAAGGTAGCATATATATATATATATATATATATATATATATATATATATATATATATATATATATATATATATATATATATATGTACGGCATGAATTTGTACTCCCATGGCCTAAAACTTTAAGGAAAAAAGATAATTCAGCTGCAGAGGGATCTCATGGCAGGGAGGTGGGGGAAAAATGAAGGCAAAATAAAATAACAGCTCAATGGGCAGGAGTCTGAAAAGCATCTTGGGGGAAAAATGCCCCAAGCCAACAACCTTCTAAATGGGAGCAGTGGGTGACATAATGATTTTTGACTCGAAGGCTGGTCAGTCCATCCTCCAGAGATTGCCACTGCTTGCATCCTGCAATGCCATTTTAAAAGTAAACAGGTCATGCCTAAAATAGTTTCACCGTTTCAAAACATTTCTCCTGACTTGAAAGCTTGTGGCTTTGGTAATTAGAAACTTTTAATTTTTGGTGTAAAAGTGCTCATGCACGGTGGAAATAAATGTGCTTCTCTTCTGGTATTTTAACTTAAGCAGTTTTTCTCTCCCCTGGCACTTATTTGTAAGGAACAATTCTAGCCCTGCTGGGTCCCTTTGCATAGGCAAATGCATCACTAAAGCTTCCTCAGTCACCCTTCCTGTCCCATCCATTTCCCTGATTAATTTAATACCCATTTTCTGCAGTTTGGATTACTGTTCTCAGAGATACACTACCAATATATTACAGAGTGCTCTAGGTACTTTCATGAATGCCCTGGATGGATTTATCACTAGTCCTCTTTCCTAGCACTTCTGATATTACACTTGCATTTTCAGAGCTATGTCTGAAGTCTTCCTTGTCTGCTTCCTACTCTCAATCTTCTCTGTATACCCTCAAATTCCTGTAATTTATATGCCTAGACTGCATTATGTGTTATTAAATTTCAGCCCATTTCTACTAATTTAGTTCAGAAACCCACAAATCTCTTGCCACTAAGAAAAAGGAAACACCTGTCTCTTTGGGAGATCATATGCCACTTGCAAGTGATTTGCATCCATGCTTTATGTTGAGAATCTGTTGCAAAGATTTTACCTTGCTGGTTACACACTTAATTTCGTTCTCATTTTCTCTTATTGTGTGTCTTTTATGATTTAATTTTCATCTCCCACAGAATCAAACTAAAAAGAGAGATAACATACTATTTATTCAGTATTTTTTACCTGCAGTAGCAGCTTCTGTAAACCTCATTTGCAGAATGGCTGGTACATGTTTTATCAGCTTTACAAGCAGGAGGTATTTTTAAGCTTTAAGAATTCTAAGTGTTAAAAAATTAGTACTGATTAAATTTTGAATCCAGTGAAGTGATTCAGATGTTTCCCTTCTGATGACATGTGTTGCTGATACAAGATCTTGAAAAAATACTTCTCTAATATTTTCTAGCAATACATTCTGGTGAAGGATTGATAGAACATTTTGCCATGTCTTTTAAGATACACAGACATCTCTTTGTGTCTACATCAGAAATGACTCCTAGATAAATGAAAAAACCTAAGCTGATGCAATACTAAGATATTCAAGAGGGTTGGTTTTTTTAAACTTCTGCTTTACTTTGCATACAGAGAATTTGCAAGTGTTTGACAGAATGAGCAGACTCAAGCATTTCAGCCAGTAAAACAGAGTCAACAAAGGGAGTCCTCTGCCTACAGCATGGGACATGTATAGTTTGGTACTTGCACCCCTGAACAGAAGTTTTACATCATTAATCTACTTGTGTACATGTGGATAAACACATTGCTCTGTGCCATCTGTGGCCAGGAATAGAGTACAGGGGTTCAAGATGAAAGAAAGTAGCAAAGGATCAGATTCAGAGCAGGGATAAATTATGGCCGTACTTCTGCAGGATGTAAAGAAGTATTTGCATGTGTTAATTCCCTCACTTGGACAGACAGCAGATCTGTCTTTATAAGAAATTTTCTCCAGAATAAGGTCTGTATCCTGAGTGAGATACGATGTTTTGCTTTCTTGAATTCAAATCCAGTTCATTATCACCCAATAGTTTATTGCTTCTGAGGATATTTTCATACAGTCAGCCTTCATTTATGGCTTCTTTGGATAGCAGGTGTTCTTCCCTATTTTTTATTTTCTTTTTTTTTTCCTGTCCTTGATCACTTCTCCAACATATTTTAATTAAGTGTAAAAGAAAAATAATGGAGATGGATTGGATGGTATAATTGAAATTGGTCCCCACAAACAGCCAAGTGTACCTCTACATTTTCCCCATGTATTCATGATGTCAGGTAGATGATGGTAGGGAAAAGCTATCTCCTCCTACAGGAAGACACAGATATTTTGGTGACTTTTTTTTTCCTCAAATATTCTGGCTCATTAAAGCAGTACAGATGACATTCTCATCCTTATCACAACCTTGCTGGGACCTGTTATGGTATTAACCTCAAACCTGTAGACATTTTTTTGAAGATGTTCAAGGCTGAAACTGATTCCTGTCCAGTCAGGGCTGCCAGATCCAGGAGTCCAGATTGGACAGTCTGATAATGTTGCAAACACATGCCTTTAGTTGTGGCTGGAAATAGGCATGGAGTTATTAATTCTGCTTTCCTTTTGTATGACAAGTCTCTGGAAACCTTTTTTGAAAATGAATAGTGCAACTGACTCAGAGTAGTGGATTTTCCCCCAGTTTAAAAGCTTCATCCCCAAATTAGAAGCCTCCAGGAATAAACTGCATGCTAGGACCTCACTGAGGTCAGCAGAGAACACACCCTTGGGACATCTGGAGTATACCAGCTTCAGTTTGTAGTAAAGTTGCACTGTGATGCAAAGATTAATACTGTATGTAGGCAATATATGAACATAGTTTGGTCCAAATGGTTTAGTCTCTCTGGATATGCATTAGTCTTTCCTCTTGTTCGTGGCAGTGTGTGTGTACCTTAATTTAACCTTGTTCAGAAGGAGAAGGTGTTTTGGCTTATTCATGGATTCTGGCCTGAGAACCCCACAAGAGATCCCAGCAGAAGGCTGGAGTTATTGGGAAATTTACAGTGTGTGTTACTATGGGGGAGCTTCCACTTACATCTTTAGACCTAGTGAGATTTTTTCATCTGCATCACGGCTTGAAGCAAAAGTTGGATATTCGCAAGCTGGGGGCATGAAGTGTGAGGATGACACAGGAATAAGACTAAGACATTTGGGAAGATAACAATGCCTCTTTGAAATAGCATTATATTTCATTGCCAGTAGTATATGTTGAAGAAGTTATGGATGAAAATGCAACCCACTAATATTTCCTATAAATAGGAATAGAACAGATAAAAATTTGGAAAGTGTCACTAGTGATAACATTAGCTGTACTCAAGTCCACTGGTTCACAGGGGGAGGAAGGTATCTCCAATGCATTAGGATTTGTTACACTGGAATAAATATAATTCACCGATAGCCTTCAAAATAGTCTACATATGGTTTTATTCCTTGAACAATGACTCAAGTGTCTATTTTTTATTTTTTTGTTTGTTTTGTTTTGTTTTAAGAAGGTTTTTTTTTCACATATTCTGTAAATGAAAGATTTTGTGAAATATATTTAGGAATATAATTTATAAAAGAAAATAAATCCTCATTAGAGTGAAAAAGTGAACAGCTAAATAAGAGCTGGATATTGGCCTTTATCCCTGCATGGAATGTAAAAATAGACACTAAATACACTGCCTTAATTAATAAAAGGTAAGTAATCAATATTGGCAAAGATTAATCTATATGAGTTTGATTCAACTTTCACAGAACAGTACATTTTATTTCCTCCCTTCCAATGTTCCTCTTTCCTTTGTTCATTGTTTTTTACTTTTTTCATCATAACTTCTATCAGAGGTGATTTATAAAGAAGTAGTCAGTGTGTTTCTGGGATCTTAGCTTGTTTAGGGCCAGAATATTCATCCTGTGATTTGGTCTCCTCCCTTTTCTGTGATCTGTCTTTTCCCCCTCCCCTTTTCTCCTTCCCCTTTCCCCCTTCCTTTTTCCTGCTTCCCTTTTCCTCTTTTCCTATGCCCTTGCCTTTCCGCTTTTCCCTTTCCCCTTTCCTTTTGCCCTTTTGTTTCAATGGCTAATGGCATGAAACAAAAGAACAATGTTTGGTATTAATTTCAGGTCAGCAAACTCTGTGCTGATGTTTGTACTCAACAGGGAATAAGTTCAACTTTATAAAAAATTCTTGCAAAACTTAGACTGGAGATGACATAAAGCATTGCCAAATTATATTCCAAAACTATTTCCTATTTACACCCTACGGGAATGAACAGAAACTCTGTTCATTCCTCTGATACCTCTGATACCTTTCACACATTTTGTCTCAGCTTTTGTGGTATGTGAATTATTCATAGTTTACTGGGCAAAACTTTGTTTCTTGTTACAGTTTTGAGCAAGATGTAGTTTTATCACCTGATGCACCAGCAAATGTGCCAGCTCATCTGCCACAAGGCAGGCAGTTGTGAATAAAAACATTGTGAACACCAAATGATCTGTCAGGATCCTGCAAACATTTGGTTCATCTCCCCTTTGAGCCCTTGGACCAGGTAACACCGAAGCCAGAAAAGTTAAAGCCTCTGCCTGTTGTATGATCTCTTCTTCTTTGGGGAACAGAGTCAAAGGAAACCAGAAGGCTTCTCACCGGTATTATTCTACATAGGTGTAAACAAATATTAAAAATGCATGTAATTATTCAACTAGAATCAAAACATTCTCTTTTGCATTTGTATAGGCATTTAAAGCATGATCTGGGACTCTTTCTGTTTCTAATATGCATGAAAAATCAAAAAAAACCAACATCAACCACTGCCACACACCAAAATAGATACCACTCTCCAACTAAGAATTCATAATAAAATGCCCCAATCTGGCCTACCAAAGATGAAATTCAGCCATGACTCATTTAACCCCCCCATCTTTCAAATCTGTTAAGATATTTTAGTAGTACTCTCTGATTTTCAACAGTGTACTGAATTTCCAGGCTTTGCTCCTTGTGGCTCCAAATGAGCTTGTAGCATGGGATTTGCAGCCATGAGCAGTAAAACACAAGCTAGCCCATGTACTCCAGCCTATGTACAGATCAGGTTTGGGAAGAAACTTCTCATAAGGTTTCTTCAGAAACCTGGGGCTCTGAATATAGGGCTCAGACATGCATCATTATATTTCATGTCTTCAATATTTTCAAGCCTAAATATTAAATAGTTCCATCTTTGCCCATGAAAGTGCTTATGTATAAGTGAATATACACTTTCATTAAAAATAGATGTGCCTTCTAATCTTCCTGCTTCCAGAAAATATGCTCAGAGGCAGTCACCATTTCGGGAACAAACCATCATAAAATTCTGGCATATCAGTATCAGCATGCAGATATTCACATCCGTTCTGAATTGTATGACAGCATTGTTTGTTTGTGCAAGGCAAATATCTTATATAGCACAAATCACCATGAAATTACTGAGTAGTTACTTGATCATTTAATTAATGTGCAGTTACATAATAACTCCATGACTATTGAAGCCCTTCAGATTGCATTAATTATACTCAGAATAATTATTCCCATCTGCTGACATGAATCTATGTCATATAGTTTTCCAGACAAGATAAATTTTTCTCATGTCTGAAGTGAAGATTTTAAAATCAAACTGGTCAGCACAGTCTTAATTACAGCACTTGGCAGTGTGAATTTATTTAGTCTAACATTGCATAATGTAATTATGATATCTCAACAGAAAAGGATATGAATTCTGCTTGGTAATTGATGAATCTTTAAGGACACGATACAAATATATAAATAACAATTAAACTAAAACTTGTGCTCCAAAATAGGTTGGTCCTTTGAACCGCAATGACATGGACGTAAGATCTGGATTTAGCCAGCAGTTTTGAGCACTTGTATTCTCTGCAGAAGGGCCTGTAGCTCATCTGAGAACTTCTGCTTCCTCTGAGTGCTACACCTGCTTGGTTTCTCAACGTCTACACAGTGCAAGGAGTTGATGGTGAAAGGCTATGCTTGCCTTTCCCACTCATAGACAAGAATGGAGAGTAACTGAACTTAATTAATAGGAGAGAAGCTGAATGTTCCTGCTCCAGCAAACTGAGAAGCAGCTAGTTCCTCACTGTCCTCCTTTATAAACTGAATTTCTTCTGAAATTATTCCAGTTAAACAGGTAATATTGCTTCCACTTCAGTTTCTTTCATTAGGGTTTGGAGTGCACATCAGCTCTTGCTAAACAGGACAATTTTCCTGTGAAAAAAAGTGGGCAATCTGGCATCCCTTTTTGGCCCTGGATCTCTCTGCTGGTCCCCAACTTGCTGTAGCTCATGCCCAGACCCACCCTGTGCTATCACCTTACAACAGAAATGCACTCTCCAAAACAGATTCCCAGCAGCTGCTTTCTCTTCTGCATGGGCTGTCTGCATCCATAGCTGTAGAGTTGTGGACAGGATAGTTTTTTAATGAAAAGCAGCAATTAAAAAAAAATCATTAATTATGTTTTTTTCTTTCTTTCTTTCTTTTTTTTTTTTTTTCCCCCCAAAGTTTAGAAGTCTAAATAGCTTCTGCCTGAACTCAGACTCAAGAGCTCCTAAAAGCAGTGGTATTTCAGTGTTAATATGATGACAAATTAGGTGTCTTGAGAAAAAGTACCCTGATTCATTACTGAAATTTTGAGGAAAGGGATCAGTGTAACTACATGCATTTCAATCAGCCCATTCTCGGAAAGTGCTGTATCAAACATTTTATTTTCCACAGTTTCAGCTTTCAAGAATGTTAAAATATCAAGTGTGAAAGGAAACACTTTTAGGGGGATTCTAGAGGCTACATGGAAAAGTAAAGGTCAATATCTGTAAGAATGGGGGTAAAGCATTTGTATTAGGGTGGCTGGTGCATTACTTCAGTACGTTTTGCCTATGAATTACCTTCATGAATGTTACCTCACTGTTGTATAGGATGTTAATTGATGTTTTACAATTACCTTTGTTGAGAAGCTCTGTCCTAGAGCAGAAAACACAATAGGTCTTTCCCATAAAGTCAAAGAAACCAAACTAATCAACTTGAAGAGATCTCTGTCTCTCATTGCCAGATTCTCCTTGAATAAAAGGATATGCTTAGAAGATGTTGAGAACTGATATCAAGGAACATAGCTAAAAGCTTTAAGGAATGTTTTTAGTGCCAGTTTTTATGTGGGCTTGAATAAGCTCCCTAACTACTGTGCCAATATGCTTCAGACTAATTTTTTTAATGTACAATTTTCTTTTTTTTTTTGGTTTTTTTTTTTTTTTAATTTTTTTTTGGTCTTTTTTTTTTTTTTTTCTTCAAGGGTAATCTCCTCTGCTGCTGCAAAGTCTAAAATCATGTATCTGGACTACAACTTTTAAGGCTCTCAACTAGTGTTTTGGTCTAGTTTTCTAAGATATTCTCTTGACTTTCCCCCCTGCCCTCATCACTGATAGATGCCATTAACAGAAAGTTTCAAATTGCCATAAGACATGAAGCAGAATGAACTGACTCTGCTCTTTCAACTGGCTTTAAGTTGCAGTGTGTATTGTCTATACTTATAAATATTCTTTCAGGATGTAGGTGACTTGAAATGCACCTTGTCCTTACAACAAGGGAAAACTCATATACCTGTACTTTTTTGGTTGGCTTTTGAGCTAAAATAAACCTGCTGTACAGGTATAAAAGTCAGTTCATTTGCATATGTTATGCTTTGGAGTAAACTTGACACTGCTTAAGGTAACAATAATAAAAGGAAAAAAATATTTGCAGTTAATGGCAGACAATTTAAAATAGTATTTAAATTGAACATATACTCTTTGTAAGTTGACTTTTAAAAGCAAGTTTTGAAAATACTAATTTTTCATCTTATTAACTTGCCCTGTGTTTCTGATATCAGCTGTGAAAATAAGAAACCACTGCAATTTATTATACTTTAGCAAAAGCTGTCAGCTTTACTTAAGATGTTCAAAAATAAGTCTCATTGAAGAATGTAAGATCCCATTGATTTTAGGAAATAGAAATCCCTCAAATGGTGAAATAATTGGTATGTTTATATTTGGAAACTTGACAGTGTCTTGCTAATCCTGTGACTGCAACCTATTTTTGCATCTACATGCAAGCCAAAAATGCTCTGTTTTCCACAGTGACAGCATTACCTGAGGGCCAAGGCTTTTGTATATTAATGTTGCAAATGTCTGTAAGCAAACATATGAAACCTTTCTAAGCATGTACAAATGAGCCCTCCTCTAATTTGGGAATTAGTGGGTTGTGTTGTAGGTACAAAAGATTTTCATAAAGCCCCTGTTGTTTTACTTTCAGGCATATGAAAAATGGTCAGGTTTCTTCCAATAAAAATACAGATCCACTTCAGAAATCAAGAAGTAAATGTTGCTGATTTCTTGGCAGTGCTGTGGGTACAGTACTGCCAAATCACTTACTGTACAGTGTGAGGCTGAACCAAGCAGCATAAAGGAGAACTCACTGTGCTAGTCACATGCATCAATTAGCTATGGTAACAGAATTGTTTTTAAACCAGGATTTGGACTTCATTTAAATCAAACTTGCCTCAAATTTACATGTTACAAATCACTCTGCTTGGAAAGAAAGTGTGCTGAGACTCTGTAATTAGATTTTAATTTCAGGCAACCAGGCAGCGATGGATTTGGGGGTAAAATATACTCCTTGCTTGTATAAAACATATTAATTCTTTAGATAAATAAAGATTCACCCTTCCCACCCCTGCCAGAGAATTACTCTACCATTTTAAAAAAAGCTATATTGTTAAATAGTTCTCTTCAGTCTTAAGCTGAAAACCAATATACCTTGATTAAAATGAGATTAATATTACTTGGTGAGAAGCTAAGCTGTCATATAATAGTCTGGAGGATCCTCAAAAAGTCAAAAAGATATTACAACACAGCATGAGCTACTCTCTGATCTTTTAAATATCTGGACTGTATTTGCTTCTACAATTTCTGCCTTATCTATCCTTCTTTATGTTCACCTGTAAGTTTCTATTAAAACCCCAATAAGTAGTATGGCTTCTAACACTGAGGATTTAATACTATACAGAAATTAACCACCTCAAGTACATGCATTTGCACTTTCAAATCCTTACTGCCACTGCAGTGCATTTCTAAGATAGGAAAGTCTGGACAGAATCATCAATGCAAGCATGTAGGTATTAGAACATGGAGATATAGACATACACATGTGCATATATTTTTTTTTTTGTTTGTTTGTTTGTTTTTCTTAATCCAAATATTTCTACATACTAAAGGCTATTAATATGAAGAGTAAAGCCATCAGAAATTATAATAAGTAGCTATATTGGAGTAGTGTGATGACTGATGGTTTTTCAGACATATTTACACCAGGTGTGGCAGGAATGTCTTTAGTATCCAGTATATCTTTACAAAACAGATCTTTATGCAAGTCCAAATTTCCCTCTGGTGAAAAATGTAGTAATTTAATTCCTCTCCTAAAAACTGGCAAAACCAGCACAAACACCATGTGTCTGTAAGATTACAGACACACATGTGGCTGTTGAAGATCCCTGTGTAAGGCACTTGCTTGCTGCCCATGGGACAGACCTGAAGTGGGAAGGGCAGAGGGAGAAGCTTCCTTTGCTGGAAAGATAGAAAATCAGTGGCTGAATTAGTAGGAGACCAAATCTCCCAGTCCCCAACTTTACCCATTTGGCCATGCCACTCTTGTTGGGAAAGAAATTAATTGTCAGACTAATTCGTTGCACAGATCACCCTAATTTGCTGTGGCTTCACCAGCAGCAGTGCTGGCTGAGCAATCTGAGGCACATCATGCTCATTATCCTACGCTCAGACTGCCACCAGCTCTTGTGCAAAAGCAGAGGAGCAGGGTGGAGTGTGTTGAGGTGGCACAGCTGTGTGAGTCAAGAGCAGACCTTGTTCCTACTTTGAGAAGCCAGAGGCCAGGGTAGGACCTGTATTCTGCAGCCTCCTGGCCTGCTTTTGATTCTGGGAGCAGGGAGCAAGAAGCACTTCCTGGGACCAACGACTTGAGGGTCACACTGGCTGCTTGCTACCCAGTGAGGTTTGAGCTGGTTTGTGTAATAAAAACAGGAATAAACTCCTTGTATCTCATTTGCTGAAATAAAGCATCCCTCCACTGAGCTGCTGCAGCCCTTTGGTGAGATACAAGCTCTGAGCTGGCCAAATGAAGTACAGGCTCTTCTGCTGAATCTGCCTGAAACATTTTTCATATATCCCAGCTGTTACAGCACCCATTCAACGGAGCTGTGAGATGAGGAACATATGCCTGTAACACTTCATTTCAACAGGCTCACTTAGTGTCTCTTACTTTGATCTTTCACTGTATACTTCCTGTAGCTGGAGTTAGTTACAGGCTGAAACAAAGCCCAGAGCTACCAAAGAGGGTTTTTTTCCCCCCCTAAATATTCCTTTTGTACCAGATTCTGTTACCAAGTGTGTCAAATGAACCAGCTGGAAGACAGTGTCTCTGTGAAAATGCTGCCAAGTTTTGAGTTCTTTCTAGCTGTCTTTGTGGTCACTGGTGTTGTACCATTATGGTTACTCTGAACCAGCTACAATTTTTCAGCCTGGCAATGCCCTTTATGTTCCCCTTTTGCTAGAAACAGGCCAAGCTAAATGCAATGAAAAGCTGCACAGGTATTCTCAGGCTGAGTCAAAGAGTTAGTGTCTTGTCACTAGGCCTATATCTTTCCTCTTCCTTCATAAAACCCAGTGAATTTTCAATCCTAAACTTAGGCTCTTATATTTACTATTATAAATGTTACTATTATATTTGTTAGCTGTTCAGGTGGGGCCAAATGATTTCTTGAAATAGAAACTCCCATGTACGGCACTACTGTTCTCTTTGCACAGTGTTCAGGAACAGAATAAGTCTCATTAAACTTATTGTAATCTTCTCCCAAAGAAGTAGTCAAAATGTCATAAACTAGTTTTGGCTACAATGGAGACAAAATATTTCTAAAAATATATCAGTGAACACAGAAGGCTGCACAAGAACCGTCTCTGGACCATTTTGTTTTCACAATTGTGTACCTTTCTTTTTTTCCTGTTTTCATCCTTGCAGCATAGCAATCAGGTGAAAATAAATCACTGACACTGGCCTATAATAAGATTATTTTCTAACAATACTACCTGTGTCTGTGTACACAGAAGATCTTTCACTCTCAGGTCCAGTTCTGTGATTTCAATGATCCTTGTTGAAGGAGAAACAAGTTTTACATATACATGAGAGCAACACACAGGAATAAATCTTTGCTAGAATGCTCTGGGTTTTAAAAATTAAATATGTAAATGTTGTATTGCATAAGCATGAGGTACATTTCAAATATACGGGGAATAGAAATTTAACTGGAATTTAGTTATTCTGGATTTTCACTCCCATGCTCATTTCATTACAATATAGAATTGCAGAGGGAGTCTCGTCATCCTCAGATCTCAGAGCTCCTCAGACTTTCTAATATGCACATCAGGTTGCATGTTTTTTACTATTCTTATATGTCAAGGTGACTGCTTCACACTTTACAACAGCATTAGGGATCTTTTTGATAAAGTTCATGGGAAAAAGAAAGTCAGTTCCATTACATTTCCCAAAATTCTAAACTTGATTATTTTTTTTTGTCGTAGAACTCATGAACACTAATTGAAGTCAGTGAGTTTTCCCAGCACATACTCTTAAGCAAAGAAAATATGAAGAATTCCCTTGTGAATATGAAAAAAACAAACAGATAAACATTTGAGAATTAAGGAAGAAGTTTTCTTCTATGTCCTCTGGCCATCAAGGTCAATCAAAGCATAGTAATTTAAATTCTGAATATTGTATGTATGTTCTTTATGGAGCTGTTCTAACATTGCATGCTCACCATTCTCCTCTATATTTAACAGTTAGTGTTTGCAGAGATGGGACTGTGCCCAGATTTTTTAGCTATGTTAGCTACCTAAAAATGTGAACAGCAGCTAGAGGCTCTTCAAAAGCCTGATTTTTTTGGAAATAACCCATAGAGAGGGTCTCTGTATTGCTAGGACCTTAAAAAATAAAATATGCAGTTTCACCTGGATTCAAAACCAAAATGCAGAAAGAAATACATGACACAGAATCTGAGTATGTTCAATAAGAAGTTATGGTATAAGCTCTTCTGGGAGAAAAACCAAACCTGTAAAATCAAACCTAGGAGAATATCACCTCTAAATTTTATTTTTGGAAGTGATATTAAGGGTGGGATACACTGAGAAGAAAAAGACTCAGTAATAGAGATGGAAAAAAGTTTTAATAAGATTAATGAATAATAAAGCTTGTCTATCTATCTATCTATCTATCTATCTATCTATCTATCTATCTATCTATCTATCTATCTATCCATCATCTAATTTATCAAAATAAGGTTGTAATCCAGAAATGACCACCAATTTGAATGACAAGCCTCAAACGTCTGGGAAAAGATGTCTTCCCAGAAGTAATCTATCCTATGAAAAAGGGTTGTGGGGGTAAAAAAACTTGAAAAAGGAACAAATGTATTAGACATATGGCTTGTTTACATGTCCAGCTACTAATTAGATAGCTTTAAAAAGGTAATTTGTGAATTTTACATCTTCTACACTGCTGACCCTCTAGTGTGTTGCAAGTGTCCATCAGGTCTACCCTGAAGTGTGTGGCGGTGTTGGCTTTAACCATGCTTTGCGTGCTTCAGCTGAAGTCTTATAAAAGATATAAATAGAATATTGTCAGAATATTCTGATATAGCAGAATAGACACCCTTATTGACTTGTTGGTGACTAACATTAAACGGAGTCAGTTGTAGTATAGTGATTAACTCACTATAGTGATCACTAGTGATTCCTTAGGCTTCATCCAAGGGGAGCCAGCACCATCTGCTTGGCTAGAGGATTGCAGCCTCATCTTGGGCTGAGTGTAGAGGAGGCAGTTTATCAGGATTTTTGTCTCTGTTTGTAAATTGCCATTTCTACTCTCTGTCCTCTCCATAAAAGCTGGTGTTTTTGCAGATGTATTTGGTGAAAAAACATCAAAAATACCACATCTCCATCAATGGCTGGAGGCTGGCAAAGAGAACCAAAAGACTTATTCAACATTGGAGTGACTGGGAAAAAAGTCATTCTCACCCAGAAGAAAGAAAATTACTCAAAAATTCTAATATATCTTCTGACTCCGTGGTCTATCCTGTTGATGGACCTGCTGTCCGTGACAGCCTCAAAAATCTTTGGGAACTGGTCAGAATGAAAAAAATCACAAAGTATGGAAACAACATGAACTGAAAGAAAGGAGTAGAAGAGGCAGGGCAAACATGGCATCTCACATTAAGGGTCTCCATACTGTCTGATATTTGAGGACAGGTCAATAGAACTCCTTTTGTCCTTCCCCTTCTCCAGATGGGAAAAGAGGGATGATCTCCAGAAAGCTAAGGCTAATTCAGGATTCAGGAGTCTGTGGTTAAAGAAAGTTTGTGATTTTGAAATTAGTTTTCAAATGTAATTATGCTGAATTTACGTAAAACATAATTATGTAACGTGTAAAACATCTTTTAAAAAGTGCTGTTCAACAATGAAATGTTTCTGTCCTCTTCAAACTGCTTGGCCTGAAATCATGCCAACAATACCATTTTGCAGCTGTTTTTATTGGTTCAATTTCCTTTCTGTTATCCATTTATTTGTTCTGTGCTTGTTAGCATTTTGTGCTAGTTCTAATTTCCTCTCCCTATCTAATCTATGTAGCTGGCTCAGTTCAGCTGTCAGATTTCTCTTTTTTTCATATCAAGGTTCACATTTTGTTTTAACCCCTCTTATGAAAAGCCATATATCTCTGTGTTAAATACTGACAATATAAGATGCATTTTCTAGGAAAACAAGGCTGAGCTTGAATGTGTGAAGAGCCTTTGGGTTTGCAATGCCCACTAGAAGTAATGGGAACAGTGTAAAATCAATTTGTTTTACCTACAGTCTCCGTTGATTCATTTAGTCCCTAACATATAAGCAAAATAATCAGATTAAACTTTCAGTGTCTAGGTCTAGTAAAAAATGAGATCATTCTATCCTAATTTTATATTACATTTTAGGGTCAAAATATTTGACATTTAGAGCTCATCAATGTGTATCTAAAGATTTTCTCACATTCTTGCGCCACTGTTACTCAGGCAAAACTGGAACACAGTTCAGTAAGAGTTCAGCCTGAAATGAGTTGCATAAATCTGGTTAAAGAATCCAAGTTTTGTCATAGCATTTTTAATATATTTGAAAATTACAGAAAATTCCATTGATTCATTCTGACTCCGTGACCAATGCCTCATTGGTTTTCTGAGACAAGAGGGAAGAGTACACAGAGGTGTTAACTATACAGAAGTGACATAAGTGCCCATACCCTTGGTTACCACCCCACAGTCCATTTGACCAGCATCCTTAGCTCTGTTCACCAAGAACATGGTCCAGAACTCACTGGGGTCAATGGCAATGACCCAACCCAGCAAAGTGCCTTCTGGAGCCAGCACCAGAGGAGATGAACTGAAGTCTCATTTTAAAAACCATGAGAAGGCTCAGTAAAACTGAATCTTTTGGGGATGAAAGTGCTTTGGTGACAGAACTGAATTAGCCCTTTGTTTTCCAGCAAAACCTTTTGCAAAAGTGAAGACTGTTGGTGAAACAGGCCTCAGCAATTTAAAGGAAGGAAATCAGTGCATGACACAGCAAATTAAACAGATTCAATTTCTATTTGGGTATTGTAGCATGTCAAACAGATGAGGTGAACTTAGTGACCCCCTGCACTTCAGTATGAAAGGACATATGAAGCACAAATGTTTATATATTTTGTTTATCTAGGAAGATGAGCTTTACAGAACTCTACCTGGAACTGAAATCTTAACATGATTTATGAATTAAAAGCAGATCTTCTTCAGCATCAAACCCCATAAAATATTTCTATTCCACAATAAACCAAAAGTTATGATGTGTAACTGCACTCTTTAGAGAGATGGCATTGATGCCTGTCTTCAAGTGATATTAAAATCCAGAAATAAAGGGTTTTTTCTCACTTAAATCAGTGAATCCCCCTAAAACTTAAGACATGAAAGTCTCTCAAGAGAGACTCTGCAAATACCAGACCCAAATTAAAGTGATAGGTGAAAGCTCTGAGTATTACAGAATTAAGAAAAATTACTGAAAGTCAGTCTAGAACAGCGGGTTTGCAGCTCTGAAAGCCACAAAAAGAGGCCTAAAAAGCTGCATGGAAGCCTAAAAAGGCTGTCCATGAACTTAGTTGAGAACAGGACCCTTAGAGTAAGCTCAAAGATGCGTCTTGCTGGGCACAGATCTGACGGCAGCAAAAGTGTGGGAGCTCTGTGCTGGGAAAATGCCCTTTGCACTCATTACAGGTGTGGAAAGAACACATACAGACATGCTTTGCAAATAAGCAGGATTACACTAAACATTATATCTGGATCAGAACATCCACTTCTAATGGTTTATTTTAATGACTTATTTACATGGTAATCTCCTGCATTATTCTGTGTTTACTTTGCAGGTAGTGAGCCAGACCAGCAAAATGAAATGCAAGGCTCTCTCAGTCGAGATCCAAAAGTGATATTTTGCTGCTTTCTGAAGGGAGCAAGCATGCACTCAATGCTCATATCATCATTTTGAAAGGCCAAGTTAAGCTGGTGGCAAAGAAAAGGAAACGAAATGTGGCATTAGGATCCAGGCTTGGGTGAACTCTTACCAAAATGATTGCTCACAATAAAATATGCAGGAACTGTTATAATTGCTGCAAATACTATGGAGCAGCTAGGTCAAGAGTGCGATAGGCAGCTGATGTCAGCTTATCACTGAAATTGTGTGCAATGTTCTGTACTGTCTTCTCTCTGCTCGTGGGAGAGCATGAGAACATATGGCTTCTCTGGAGCAGCCTATGTGGTGAATTAACAGTGTATAATCTTGGAGGGATATATGCTGATTTGGTCTATTTTGGCTCTGGGTGCTGAGACTGACTGACCTCCACATGACCAGGGCACCTTACACCCCTTTTGGTCCCTGAAAATTTTGCTTTTCTCATTTTCTGTGTTTTTAACTTATTTTTCTTGAAGAGGGCAGAGTTGTATGGTTTATGACACAGCAGACTCATAGAAGCAGAGATGTCTGTTCTTAAGTAGCTGAACCAGGCTGAAATTTTTTGCAGGCACTGTAAGGCTCTATGCCAGTAATCTCATGTCATCAATCTTGTTAAAATGGGAAGCCTTGACAGAGCTTGTTTCAAGGAAAATCTCCCCAGGTGTGGAAGGTGGTGAAGGAGTGTCTCAAGATACAAGCCATTTATTGAAGGTGCACTTAGTGGAGATATAGTTAAGTAGCAACACAGGTTTATAAATTGTTTCAAAAGAGATAGTGAGCCCTATGATTAAAAAATGAAAATATCCAAATATTCTGGTCAGAATAGAATTTTATATTTGTGAGTATTGTGAGATTTTGTGAGTATTTGTGAGATTTTATATTCTGAATGGTGGACCATTATTAAAATCCATGCTGCATGCTACCTCTTCTGTCCTGTGTTATACATAGAACATTCTCTTCTCTTTAGGGTGAACCACAGGTCAAAGAAAATGGGTTGAAAAATTATGACATCTTTTATAGTGCATGCTTTTTCATATTCAAAATGGATCTTTTCAAATATTTGTAAAATTTTGAGCAGACTGTTGTCATGGGTCTTGGCTGTACACTTTAAGGCATGAGCTATTTCATCATCCTCTTGTGATGGACTAACTTTTCCAGGCCCACCAAAATCTGGGTGATCTTTCCATTTGAATAATTAAGGTATCAGGAGTTTTTGAATATGTGTGTCTCAAACGAACATGCTACCCAAGGATTGTATTACTTCATCTGCACTCTGTCTGCTTAACATTTAGCAGGGAGAAATATTTAGTCTGCAGGGATTGTGGAACTTCAGCAGTTTGATACAAATGGAAATGTGTCCAGGAGTCTTTATCCCACTCCACTGACAGGTTTATCACTTGAATCAGTAAGCTCCTCTGTGACACTTGTTTTGGCATTTTTCATTAGATGGAACTGTTTCAGGCACAGTGAATATAAAGGTCTCTGCACCTTTCTTCAGCCTAATTAAATAGGATTCCCTCTGTTTTCTTAGTCTGTAGAGTAGCCTTGGGAATAACTGATCTCAGTTAATTTGATCTCATCCAAAATTTGAACCTGATTTATTTCTTTGCTTGCCTGGCAGATTATCATCAGGCTTCAAAGTAATTTCCTAATCAAGTGTATTTATGATATGCACAAGGTCCATCTCTTTTTGCATTCTAATTGTCTACAAGAAGTTTTTAAAGGAAGCAAGGGGAAGGGGGAGAGCTTCAGGTGAGCCAGAACAGACTGTGGATAGTTCTAATAGCAGATGTGGTATTGATCCCTGTGTCAAATCCAGCATGGCAGAGGTTTCTTAGGACACAGCATTTACATCCCACATGCTTTGGTACTGATTTTGTATTAACAAGCATTTAATCTACAGAAGACTTGCTCCTTCTGAGCAGCACTTGTGGAGGTGCTGACCCTGTGATATGTGGGGCTATTAGCAGCACGTTCATCACACAGATGCCTCAGGATGGACAGGACCCTCTGCAATGTCCTCTCTGCTGGTCTGCATTGCTTTTACCCTTCTCTGGGTGCTGCACTGGGGTATGCATCCACTCTTGGCCATGCAGAGAGAAGTGCCACAGCTTCTGAAAAGGTAGAACAAAACCTTTCTACCATCCAAAGTTATTGCAGGTCATAGTCCAGTGTTCATTGTGTCACCTATTTAAATATCAGGCACACTTTGCCTGCTGAGGGTACCATGCTGCAGAGACTGGCTGAGATCAGACCAGACAAGGAAACACATGGCAGGGGAAATGCTGAGTATGAATTTCTCATATACAAACTTAAATATATTATCGTTGAGCAGTGCTGTAGCTGTCTTTTTACTTGTGTAACTTTCTTCTGATGGATCTTTACTTTCCTGTATGTAATAACATTCCATATAGATGTGGTGGACAACATAAAGTACAGAATGTATAAAAAAAAATAAACAATTTAAGTAACTTATGTGTAAAATCCAAGATGTGGGAAGTGGTAAGACTGTGTAATTTTCCTTAACATGCAGTGCCATGTGAATATGGTGAAAAAATAAATGAAATGCAGCATGTAATTTTCTTGTCATATAAAAATATGGACTATATTTTCAGTCAAGAACAGAATTTTTGTTTTGAATGTTTCCTAAAGACAAAACTGGGCTGACAAAACAGAGAGTAAGTACTGGAAACCTTTCCATTTCTCAACAAAACATGAGTATTTCTATTCCTTATCATGTGAATACTAATTAATTATTACATTTTTGGCGAAAATTATCTAACATATCCATTTAAGGCAGCCCATTATAAATGTAAACAATAGTACAACTCAACAGTCACAAAGTTCTTGTTTTTTCTGCCTATGGAATTTATTTAACAGGCATCACCAAAACCATCTATTATTTATTGTATCTTAAATTTTAATGAATATGGATATGAAAAATGGTAAAAATTGAAATATAGAAAATGTCTCATTATTGTGTTGATGAATCTGACCCGTGAGTTCAAATCCACAAGTGAAAATGAGTTGGCTGGTCTATGTCATAGACTATTTGTCTACTAAATAGTTTGGAGAATTAATTCTTTGCAGTCAGCAAAGGGATCCATTGAAAAAAATAATGTATTCCAGAGTCAGGACTGTAAAATATATTAATTGTGAGGAGAAAATTAGTTTAAAAAACAGACTAATTTGAACCTTTGCCTAAAATTCTATGCCAAATCAATTAACATTGAACAAAATAAAGTAAGGCATTTTATCTGTATATTTCTGCGTAGTTCTGTATCTCAATGCTTATGTAAATAGTACGAGTCAGTGGAAAATTAAGTTTGGAAAAGCCAAACACCTCATATTTCTTAGGGGCTAAAGATGAGGTTTTTCAAAGACTTTATGCTCTCCTCTTCTAAGATTTGATGGAAGATTTCAAGAGCAAAGCAAGTCAAGTGGTCTTTGGAAGTTTTCTGCTCAAACCTAATTTTGACAGAATGTTTTTAAGGACCTTTTGTATGAATGAAGTATATTTGGCCGATCGAAGCAGAATTTCAAGACAAATTTAAGCTCTAGTCTTCCAGTAAGTCTTTTAAAAATATGTTAGGAGAGAAGCTAATTTAAAAAATCAGGCCGAATTTTTATTTCTCCCATGGACCTGGTGATAGGTTAGTTGTTTTTTTTAAACAAATTTATGTGTGCAAACAGTCTTGCAACTTTGGATAGTGTCAGATCACAGGAAAGAAAAGAACCACAGGAAACTACAAGAAGTTCATGTCACTGCACCAAAGAATAAAGAAACAGATAATTGTAGAAGAATGAAAATTACTCTAACACAAACATGTTGAAAAATAAAAGGCAAAAAGTACAGCTTACATTTCTTGCCAGGAAACTATCAGGGAACTACTAAAGAAGTTTAATTTTGAGGAATTTGAAAATGGGACCTGATGATATGCCAAAAGAAATGCCTTAAAATTAGGACAAATAATAAAAGCTCAGACACTCCAATAGTTTTCCTCAGTGGAAGCTTAAGAACAAGACTGTGCTCCTAGGAGAGGGAGTTATCTTTCTTTCCCTTGGCAGAGGATACCGGAAGAACAGAAGGATACAGCGCATATATATTAATCAATGTTAAAACAGATCAGAGCAGCATTAACCCTGAACCATTGTCTTTGAAAGGGTTCTCGCTGAGATTCTAAATAAAGTAGAGTCACCTCTCCAAATGTAATGAAATCTCATCCACCTTTCTGGTGTTTTTGGGATTACTCTGATGAGCTCCTAAGTTCACAACACAGAGGGTGCCTTCAGGGCTATGGCTCTAAAGTTTGGGCTGTGCCTGTGTTGTGAGGTCTGTGTGCCTTCTGTGGTTTGGTCTGGTTTTCCAGCCCAAATCATCGCACCACAGCTTCTTTCTGCTCTGTGTGTGCACATGAGAGCTGCGAGGAGCAGTGTGCCCGCCTGAACCCCACCTTTGTGTGAGCTGACACGTGGCCATGTGTTACCAGACCTGGCAGGCACTCGTGTCTCCCCTTGTGGAAATTTATCTCTTAGAATCATGAAATTTTCCAGCTTTGCAAGTGTGCTAAGATACAAGCACTTGTAAGTCCTGCATATGCTACAGTAATAGGTCTTAAAAATAGACAAATGACAGATTTATAATCTGCTCATCAAAGAAAGTGTCATATATTTTTTGGCTTCTCTAAATTATTTTACTTGTCCTTGTACAATGATAATTTTTAGCAGTACTGATTGGAAAAAAGTATTAGCCAGTTATGATTTTTGCTGATTTGTTTGACTGTGGAATGGGCTATATTACCTATGAATAATTGAATATCCACTCCATATTCAGTACAGTGAAGTAATTCACAAGATGACATAAGTAGTCTAGGACAAATTCAAATTTGCTCAGAAATCCCTCTATGCTCCTTACATTCCCACATTTTCAGAGCACCTGTCTATTTGCTTGGAAATAGTGTATTACAGCTCTTTTAGTGCACAAGATTACAGATTTTGATTAATTCACCAGCCTCTGTGTTTTACCTTTTCTAAAAAGGTAGGTGACTGTCTACTATAATAATTATAAATTTAGAGTAATGGTGACATATAGCTTTGGTCTCTACCTGAATGCAGCATGTTTTAATATCAAGACTCCCTAATTAAAAGGATATTCAGTGACAAGCAAACTAACAGCACTTCACATTAATCTGAGTTATAATACCCAAACACCATTGTATTTCTGCCTATTCCAGTAACTCTATAATTGCACCCACATTCTGACACGCTTCTGCTGTTATCACAAGTGGCGTGTGAGGCTGGAACACACCCCTCATTTTACTAAGCTGGAAGGAAAAAGATAGTATTGTCCACAAATGCCAAGTAAATGTTGCTGAGTAAAACATCACTGTTCAAGAACACACATGCAAATGCCATTCAGCCAGCCTGCAAGATGAGCTCTGAACACAAATCCCTTGCCTTCTGGCTTTCCCCTTCTTTTCCTCTTGCACCACACCCCTCAACTCCCGTCTGTCCTCTGGCTGCTACCATTTTGGATAATATCCAAAATCTGGCTACCAAAGTTCTGGCCTTCAGGGCTTGGAATATGGTTGTCCTAGTGTTCTGCCTTGGCAGGGGGAATTCCCTGCAGTACCAGCTTACCACCTGTAAGACCATGGTGGACCCATTCTCCCAGAAATTTCTGTGAAAGTTGCCCAATTACCTGGAGAGGTGTCCAGTCCTCCTTCCAGCATTTGCAGCTGGCTGCTGTTTCCTGCTTTTTGCTTTTTTCTCTTCATTTTTGACTCTTTTCCTGAAATGTCTTTCTTTCTTTTAAACAACAGCAGTTGTTTAATATGAGGATAGTTAATGAGAGTTTTAGCAGCTCAAGAGGATTTTGGGAAAGACTGGAGGGCAGAAGAAACACTGACAGCACAGCCGTGGAAAATTACTAGTAAGTAGTGTTTGGGTTTGACCTGCAGATCAGACGTACAGGGAACATTTCCTTAGAGAAAGGAACAATAGCTACTTACCAAAATTCCAACTGTGGTCTCTTATATCAGGTATAAAAGCACTGATGCACAGAAAGAGCACTTATTTTTTACTCAGAACAGCCCAAAAAAGAAATGGCAGCTAGCAAGAATACCTCTTCAGTTTTTACTGCTAGATGGATCAGCCTCATAAATGCCTAAACTCATATATAAAAATGTTAATGTTTTCCAATTGCTACTCTGAATTTATATTTATTGCAATACGATGTATCCATTAGCTCATCTATCACCAGTAAATTTGTTACTGCTTCAAATATACAGTACATAACTTTGCAGCAATTTCATTTTACAAGCTAATAATGTACTGTAATGTAGCTTACAATATCATGTAGATGTATTTGATTAGGGAGGTTCAGCAGTCAGTCAGGTTGAATAGTGGATTACATGAGAATCAAATTTTTAACTTATTTACTGTACAAATGAACAGCTTTGTTGCACATTAAACATGTTAATTTAACAGGTGTGTCATTTTGTTCGCTCAAATATTCATTGAAGGGGAACAAATAGTATTTTGACTCAAATAGAAGCACAGTAGACCTAGAACAGTTTTTTGATGCTTGACATGTTTATTCTTTAGAGTAATAATTGTATTTAAATTGTATCTAAATTTATTGTGTGTATATTTATGTACTTATATATTGTATGCTGTATTACAGTGTCTGCAGGAACTTCGCAGAAGCCAGAGAGGTGGCTAAAATATTTTCCTGAAATGTTATTAAAATAGAGGATTTTTTTTTCTTTTCTTCAAACAAAACAAAGCCTCAAAAATATACTACACAGGAGGTGATATTTTGGAAAACACTAGAAAACATTACCATTTTTTTACTTACTACGTGGATGTGCCAAAACCTGTATCTGTGTATTGTGTGGAGAGGCAGTGTCCCTGTGCCATCTGCAAGCTGAGGTTAGGTAAGGCAGGGATGTCCTCACACTACACCTCTTCCTTCATGTGCTCCAGGTGGGAGTGTGTTATCTCAGGTGGGTTCAAAGATGTTCCAGCTCATGGGGTAGGAGTAATATGGGTTAATATTTGGCTTCCTATTCAACTGATCATTGCAGCAGAGGAAAAAGAAGATCAGGATCGTATCTTAAAAATGGTTGTTATCCAGATTTGAAAAATGTGAAAGTTATAGAGAAGCTGTTTTTGGACTTGTTTGAACAGGTCCATGTTCTGGGGACCCCAGGGCTGGAGGCAGCACTGCAAGTGGGGTCTCACCAGAGCAGGGCAGAGGGTCTGACCCCCCTCCCTCCCCTGCTGCCCACGGGGCTCTGGATGCAGCCCAGGACACGTCTGGCTTTCTGGGATGGGAGATCCCATGGCTGGTTCATGTCCAGCCCCTCACCAGCACCCCCATGTCCTTGGGGGCAGGGTAGCTCTCGATCTGTTCATCCCCAGTCTGCACTGGGGGTGCTCTGACCCAGGTGCAGCACTTTGCACTTGGCCTTGTTAAACCTCATGAGATTCCCAGGGGCCACCTGTTGAGCCTGTCCTGGTGTCTCTGGATGGCATCCCATCCTTCAGGAGTGTCAATTGCACCCCTCAGCTTGGTGTCATCTGCAAATTTGCTAAGTGTGCACCCAATCCCTTCATCCACACTGTTAATGAAGACAGTAAATAACACTGGGTCCAGTACAGATCCCTGAGGGACACCACTTGTCACTGGTGTCCACCAGGACTCTGAACCATTGACTACAGCCCTGTCGTGGTCACTATCCAACCACTTTGCTATCCATCAAACAACAATCCATCCAAATCCAACATTAAATCCTTCTCTTTCCAATTTAGAGAGAAGGATGTTGTGGGGGATTGTCAAGACCTTGCAGAATTTCAGATAAATGACATTGGTAGCCCTTCTCTTGTACACTGATGTAATCCCCCATCATAGAAGCCCACCAGGTTGGTCAGGCAGGACTTGCTCTTGGTGAAGCAGTGCTGGCTCTCAGCAATCTCCTCCCTGTCCTCCATGTGCCTTAGGAGATCTCCTGGGAGGATTTGTTCCATGATCTTCCCAGACAGAAAGGGGAGGCTGACTGGCTGGGAGATCCCAGGGTCTTCCTCTCTACCCTTCCCTTTTTAAAGATGGCTACAGTGATTAACTTTTTCCACAGAAAGTGGTTCCCTTTTTCCACCCCTTTTTTTGGGAGTTCCTGTGGCTGCCATGAATTTTCAAATATCGTGGTGAGTGACTTGGCGACTTCATTGGCAAATTTGCTGTGCATTGTATGGATCAGAGATTCCTGCAGGCTCCTGGCTGTCACCATCCCAGTCAGAACACAGTACAGTACCTCACAGAACAGGGATGCAGACCATTGCAAGAACCAGAGACTGACTTGTTGTGTGTGAGAAGGCAATACCTGGTTTTGTTACTAATTCATACCACTATCATGCTTATCTTTTGCATGCCTTCAGATAAAGCATGGAAAACACATTCATAAGAATATATTTGCAGAACTGCAGTGAGGCAATGGTTTTTCAAAATCAAAGACATTGTCTTCGTTATACATATTTATGTTGTGTTTCTACTGCTTGGGGAATTACATTCAATTAAGAAGTCAGAAGTTATGAAGCTAAATTAATAATGGGAAAAATTCCATGCTCCATGTTACATTTGTAAATCCATGAAAGAAATGAAGAATTATTTTAGCTCCCTAATACACTCCTGCTCCTTTCAGCATGTTCCAGCTGAGAAATGGGACACAACAGGAAATAATTTATAGTTTTCTTATGTGAAAGGTGACTATAACTGTCACTTCTATTTATCTTACAGTTTCCTGAGTTTTGCCAGTCTTTTAGTCCATTTAGGTAGCATAACTTTTAATTACCTGTCGTCATTCATAAACTACCCACACGAACATTGCAGCAGGGAAAAATTATGTGAACTTCTGGGAATGTTGACTTCCTAAGAACTGTTTTGAGAAGTAATATTACACTGTATTTGCAGTCATCTTTGGTATAAAGGATCAACGGAGAGCTAAGAGTTTGAAACACACAGCAGTTACTGGAAAAGGAAGTTGACTTACGCAGTGTTAATGAAGGGAAGTATTTTTCCTTTGTGATAAATTGAAGTGACATGCGAGGGTGGCCCTTAAAAATCCTCCATTTACTCCCCTAGGGCAAAATCTCTTAATGGGCTAGGTCCAACTTCACTAAAGATGATAGAGATTCTTAATTGGCTTCAACAGGCCTTGGACCAAGGCCACAGGAGTCATATAGATCAAAATATTTTCTGCTATCTAGCTGGATGGCAAGAAATGACTGTGGTGATAATATTTGTACGAGCAGCTTATGTTTTTACTTTGCTGTTTCACTGTGGGGAAAAACATATTGGTTGTTTATTTCTTTGTCCAATACAAATCTATAGCTTTCTAATGTCATGCAGAGAACACTAATGCAATATATTATGCATGCTATCTATGCTCTCTTATGTCATATTATGGCTTTCACCTCACCTCATTTTTCTGTTGAGTCTAGAAGGTGGTTGAGGGGTGATGAGAAGGGAAATACCCTAAATCTGTCAGAATTATTTAGACATGTTGATGTGTTTTGAAAAAATGAGTACTCATTGCTGTGCATTGTTTTTTTAGAGTAAAATTCTGAACTGGCACAAGCTAGATTCTTTATATGTGCACAGTTGCATTGATCAGATTCTGCTTTATTATTGTCCCATGAATGATGTAATTTATTAAAGATGGACTCTTAACAGTCACAGGGAAAAAAAATATTGTGTCTACCTAAAATAATTTTTATTTTTCTGATTTTTGTTAACATACTTGTTTTATATTCCATCCTTCCTCTTTGTGCTTTATTAATTTACTTGTATCATGAGATAAAAACAGGTACAGTAGAAATACGCTACACAAGTAACAAAACTCTGTAACAAAAGAGCACACTTTCTCCTGGAATCCTGTCCACTGTGTTGTCTTCAGCACCTACATGGGTAAATACACATGGACATAAAACACACACATAATCCCAAATTAAGACAAGACTTTAAATAAAAATACACAGTCTATTATGGATCTCATTTAAGCAATTTGATGAATGATATTCTAGTGAGTTTTCCTACCCTGATTTACTCCTTACGGGAAAACTAAAGGGAAAGGATTTACTTGAAAAAAAATTAAGAGTTTCAATTAAGGTGTTACAAAGAAAGTTACAATTATCATAAACAATTCTGTACAATTTAAGATGATGGAAACAATATTTTCTGAAATCCTTGAGTGCTTAAAGGTATCGGACCTTTCCTATACGATGGTTTAAACTACAATCAGAACATGAACTAACATAACACAGCTTCCATCTTACCATTACCCCTCAGTGCACAGAACATCTGTACTTGGGTGTAAAGAAAAAGACATTTTTATATAGCATTTTTGAAATGTTTCCATTTATTTATTCATGAGACCCCTAAAACTGCTCATGAAATTCCTAAAACTGTTCAGGTTTGCTCATCAAAGGAAAACAGTGTCACTACTGAAATAAACACCTTTTGAACATTCTATTATAATTTCAGGAAATAAAATAAATAGGAAATTCTGAGCTATCTTGACTAATTTGAAATGTGAAGATGTCACTAGACATTGAGGTTTCAAATTACTTGTTTTCAGCAACTCTTTACGGGCTTTAGCAGCAGTTGCTCATGTGCTGTAGACACTGTTTTTCTTGCTTCCAAACTCTTAAATATATAAAACAGGATTTACTTCCTTTTGTCAGTAAAACACGAACAAAAAATAAACTCTCTAAAGGGTCCCTATACTGTGGTCTGAAATAAGAGGGAGAAGAAACAATTTAATTAGGACTTGGAATAAAATCTGAAAAAAATCGTCTAATAACTAGTCTAGAGGATAAAGCACAGAAAAACAAAGACAACTTTTTTCCTTCCCCTCTATGTGTATCTTTTGTTTTCTTTTTTGTGTAAAAACAAGTCACGAACTTTGGATGTACTCTAGCCTATTTCCTTTTTCACTTTTTCCTGAGACTCCTGCTTCCTTTAAAATGAGCCAGATGCCACAAATAGTTCTAGTCCAAACCAACACCATACTACTTCTTTGGAGATGGACTGAGAAACAAATAGAAACAAACCAATGCACAGTTAAATGAAATATGGAAAAAACTGTAACAGAATGGGTAGTGCATCTGATTGAAGAAATTCTTTCTTTCCCCAGTTGTCTCTCTTGAATATACACAAACACACACGCATCTACACACTTGATTTATTTGTGAAACAGTGTCTTCTAAACATAGATTTTTGCAAAGTGGAAAGGCAATTAAACATAACAGCTTGAAGCTGCCAATCACTCCCACTACCAACAAAGGCATCTACTATCAAAGGAAATAATGTAATGTAAAAAAAACCCACATTCTACCAAAGCAAACAATGTAAACACGCAAGTAAAAAGTAAGCTTGTTTATCATCTGTCATAGCATAGCATACATTTTTTAACCCTCCCCCCTAAGGATATGTGTTTTTATATCCCATTATGTTAATTTGGCCATGCATGTGACATGGAAGTTAAGGAACAACAGAAGTTAGGTTTTCTGCACGCTTTTCTGTTGGGGAAGAACACTACTGCTGTTGCAGGTTGGGGTGTTGTTTTTTTAAATTTTTTTTGGCTTCTGGTGTACAAATAAATTGACAATCACAGCTTATCATCACTTAAAGATGCATGTGCATGCTAGACTTTACTGAAACATGATTGGCTGCTACATAAATCAATCTGATAGAGATCAGTCCCATAAAAAAAAAGATAAAGCATTAGCCTCTTCTTTTGGAATGTAATTCATTTTAGATAGGGGTTATTGATGATTTCATTCCACTGGTACATGTACATGTCTAGACCATGTTTTTGTATAAAATATTTAAACACTACAATGTGTTCATTTCAAGAAAGACCATACAGAAAAAATGATTAAAAATTTGTTTTTTGCAACATTCCAGATGTAACCTTTTCACACAGAAAACTTTGTTCCTCTTAAAATGAAATTTGTCTTTTACAGCAATTATATTTTACTTCTCTACCTTGCATGCGATATTTACTTGTTTATTACTGTATGTTTTTCTCCACCTGTTTTTTTTTTTTTTCCACAGTTTCTGCGTAGTCTTTCAATTGGCCTTATTATAGTTACACCAGATTTTGCTGATGTGCGGTCTGTGAGACTAAGCCATTCACTCAAACATACTCAAATTGTCCTCATTAACTCATCCTGGCTTTGGATTAACCCTTGTTACCAAGGAGAGGTTCTTCACTTTTCCAGTAGGAGATTCTTTGTTTTTGATTTCATATTAATTCCCAGCTAAACATGTAACTATTTTCTTTGATCCATGAGTCATGATGGTGCTGAAAAAAAGAACTTTGGAAACATCCCGTGTATATACCTAATGGTTCCTCACAGCACTGCAATAAAGGAGGTGAGCACCCTAATGCACAGAGAACAGTAGTGTCAAAAACTCATAGCAAATATTAGTAGAAAGGTGTTTGTGAAACAAACCTGATTTTACCCTGATCTTCTCTTTCCTTTCAACATGATTTAAATACTCATACACAATCACATACAAGTTGTGTGCAAGCTGATATTCAGCCTCTCAGCAAGGAAAATTGTATATTCTTAATGTTTCCCCTGAAATTTTAACTTGGGATTAGCTTCCTTTCCCCATCCTCTACCTCTTTTCAAACTGAACAAAGCATTCCTTCCAGAAAGAAATCTCTTTTAAAATAACCCATTACATTAGCTAAGCCAGAAAATAAAGCAGCCTGGGAAACAAAAGTCTTAAAATATGAAAAGCATTTTATGCCAGCTGAAAATCAGACAAACAGAATCTTGCCAAACTTTCCAGAAGAATTTTCCTTTAGGCTGAAAACAAGCATGGAAAATTCAGGGCACTTCTTCAAATGTTTACTTTTACTAATCTCACCTCCCTGTTGAAAGCACAGAGGGGAAAATGAAAGATAGATGAGCACTGTGCTCTTGCACTGAAGGACACCTCTGTCTCCTGAGGAACATTCTCAGTGGAGGAACTAAGTAGTACTCAGTTGGGTAATGCTCCTAAGTTCACCATAAAAATATATCAGAAGCTATTTTCTCCAGAGAACAGGGATTTTGAAGTCTGCACCTTATCTGTAGACAGAGGTTTCCTGAGCTTGTATGTGTGTCTCTCTCTCTGTCTGTCTGTCCATCCTTCCCTCTCTTTTCCTAGCAGAAACCTCTTGCAGCCTGGTGACCTGATGGCTGCTAGCAGGTTTCTCTGCTCTGACTCTGTAAATGGCATGCAGAAGGCCTTAAATAGCAGTATTTTTCACTCACTCATAGAAATAATCTTGTTTTGCTGCAGATGTTTTTCTGTCATTCTTTGCATCCACACTTTCTGCTTATACTGCTGAGTATCATTCCAATTGGTTTTCAATGAATAGAGAGCTGGAGGAAAGAGAAAAGGAAGGGAAAGGAAAAAGGAAATTACAGAGGGAAAATCTGCAATTGTCTGCAATTCCCGACAGGCACTAACAACAACGTCATTTTTAGGGTGGTCTTGAGGACACTTGTGTTTGAGCAATTACCTTCTTGCTGAAAATCTTCTGAGGTTGTTTAAATTAGCTTGTTTTAAATGAATGTAAATTCAACATCACTTACAAAGAGTCTGGTATTAGCCCAAGGACACATTATTTTTGTATCATTAGTTCTGTCATGTTCTGACTTTCTGAAGATTACAGGATTGTTTGCTATTCTGACTGAAAGCTGACACAACAATCATTTATTTCCAATAAAATCCCCCAAAGGAAAAAATACAGCTCTCTTATAGTTATGTAAAAATAAGGTTATCCTAGTAACTGATTGATCATACAGTATGTCTAATTTCATTATAGTTGACAATGATGCAACTTTGGTAGGTTGCTAGTGTGTTTAGACTGAAATACTTATCAATACTCTTGGAAAATGCATTTCTGTAGGAAAGTTTTTCAGGGAGGAGGAAAATCAATCTTAATTGTTCTGAGTTCTGCAAGAAGAATGAACAGTTACTCCATGCTGAACATTAGGTTTATGGAAGTCGTTGAATGCTCCAAACTTTTTCCAAGTGATGTTTTATAGAACTGCTTTTAAAAATCCCAGAGGGTAAATAGTACTCTCAGAATAAACAGAAAAATGCTGACCTTGTCAGATTTAGCTGCTGAAAGCCAAGTTGTTTTAAAACTTGGAGGATCAAGGGTCATGGTTATAAACAGCACAGATAAAAAGAAAGAAAGGAAGGAAGGAAAAAAGAAAGAAAACTAGAAACAAAAAAGAACTACACAGTGAATATAAGTAATAAATATGTTGACCTCGGCAAGAAAAATATGAGATATTTATGCAAAAGCCAGGCAGGGGTGAAGAGACTGCAAAGGGGGAAAGAAGAAAAAGTGCACAAATTGTACCTGAGAAAAAAATGTTTCTTAGAGCTTGTTTTGAAGCCGGAAATGAGTCACTTTATCTTCATGTGGTTTTGATTTTGAAAGGGGAGAAAGGTCAAAACTTCTTTGTTTTAAATAAACTGGTCACTACTTCTGAAGTGTAACATGATAAGGTTCAAGAATCCTAATGAAACTGGTATTTTCCTGACACCCTGGGCTGCAGCACCTCAGCAGTTGTATAGTCATGTATTGTAAGCCCAGGGAGTTTTATAAACAAAGGCACGGCAGAGCATGACTTTGCTCATGACCTTCATACCCTGGTGCTCCTGTGTCAGCCATATGGGCAGTGTGATGGCTAAATTTGCCACCACTTATATACTTTCCCAAATTACAGCTGCACACATGGCCTTCCATCATTATTCTCAGAAACATGAACTGGAGTTATTACCCTGGGGCCTGTATGACACCTCTTTCCAAAATGGTTCTGATGGAGTAAGGTTTCAAAGAAAACAAAGTATTAGAGACACTCAAAGTGACACCAGAAATTAAAAATGCCATTGCAAAAAAAGGCAAGCAGGAATGCTACAGCCAAAAAATCCCTCAATCAATCAATCAATCAATCAACCCAAAATGTGCAATACAGGTTTTAACAAAGTTTTTGGTATAAATGGGTTTGCTGAGGTCCAGGCTTTACTAAAACCCTCACAACTGTGTCTGCTGGGAGTTTGTTGTATTTACCAGGTTCTACCCTTTAGGTACTCAGCTTCAACCAATTCTAACTGCAGGCCAAGAAACACTAGCAGAGGGAATCGGATAATAGCAAAGAAATCATATAGCTGAATTTCAGGGGCTTCAGCACTGCCTTGCAGTGGAAGGCCTAATGGTAAAGGAGTGTCTTCAGGCTGTGCAAACAGAAAATGAAATAAAGTGTCCTACATAAGATTAGAAGTTGAAAGAACATCTCACAAGCAGGACAGGAGAGGAAAAACTCCAGTGAAAATAAATGGAACAATCCTCTCTTTTCCTATTGTTAAAAATATGCTTATAGAGTAATAGAATGGTTCGGGTTTGAAAGGATCTACAGGATCATCTAGATCCAGCCTATCAGCCATGGGCAGAGACAACTTGCAGACCAAGAGCAGGTTGCTCAAAGCCCCATTCTGGCTAGGCTGTGAACACTTTAAGGGATGGAGCAGCCCCAGCATACCTGGGCCACCTGTTCCAGTGTATCGCCACCCTCACAGAAAGGAATTCCATCCCATTTTCAAATGTAAACCTGCCCTCTTTCAGTTGAAAACCATTATCCTTTGTTCTATCATTACATAGCCTTGTTAAAAGAATGTGTGTAGTGCTTTCATACATGGCTTTACATCAGGCTTGTGTAGAGAGAAATCTCTTATTAGTTAAACTCCTATGTCCTGTTACTCTGCACTAATGCAAGGTTTTTATCTTTGTCTCAACTCATAGCACCTCTCTGTTCTTCCTGGGATCTTTTCCTGACATGCTCCTGGCAGCATCTCTCTTCCAGACTGAGAGTTCCTCTCAATTTTGTTTGCTGATTCATGCTGCCACTTATGCTTAAATGTGAGATATTAAGCTATATCTGTTATACATTGCTGCTTTTTTTTTTCTTGACCACATTCTAAGCTTTGCCCATTAGATAATATCCTAAAATCTATATAGAATAATTTCCATCTGAAAGTTCTTTCCTACATTGTTTCTGTAATTACTTCAGCATTAGACTAAATGTTCTTTAGGAGACTCATTTCTTCTTCTGGTGTTCATAATATATCTGCTGTAAAAGGCCATCTGTTCCCAGACCACTAGAAACAACAATGGAAGAGCACACTTATACAATAACATGGGGATATGTATCACTGGCCACAAAATTGAAAGGCAATTATGGTAATGAAAATTGTGAACTTTCAAAATTACCAGCTTCATTATTCTTCATGGCATCAATCCCCAAACTGGGACAATTACTCAGTTTACAATAAAACTAAATAAAAGGTGACTGATTCATTGGACATTAGCTGTTTCACAGCTAGCGTCATGCTTGCTGTTTGAAGTGGCACTTGCAATGACATATTATGCAGAAGCAACCCAAGAGCCTGGATTTCCTACTTTGACCTTGTTTCAACATTCCACTCTCTATTGTGGCCACTCCTTTCTCTCTAGCCTTGAATCAGTCTGTCATTCATTCAAAATGGACCAATAATCAGAGGTAACAGTTCCTTTCCAGTTTATTTCACTTTTCCCTTTACATTTCTACCTAACCACGCCTTCCCTACAATTTTGTGCCTGAGAGAAACCACCCTGCTTTGACTGTTACAATATTGAGACATCTGAATTTCTTTGGATGTGCTGTCGACGCAAATGTTATAAAAGTGATGTCATTTAACAGAGTAGAATTAGGGTTCTTGAGCTGAGCCCTATGAACAAAGACTATGTCTATAGCTTGGCAGTAGCCAGGAGGACTAAACAAAAAACCAAAACAGAAAAGACCTTTGTAATTTCAACCTGTTTCTTGAGTATGGTGCAGGCAAGTCAAACCTCCAGCAGTTCATTATTTGGTTTAGGTTTCTTACAGACCAAAGAGATTCTTGATCAGAAACAACTCATCAGTAAATACTATGTTGTGTTGGAGGCACAGGGGAAGGTATTGGTCTTTATTGTGCTCAGCAGAACAGGTTGAAATATTGCTTTCTTATCTTGAAACACTTTATGATTGTCTTCAAATAAATTGATGTTCACAAAGCATCACTAAGTCATGTTATCCTGCTTATCCACCTGTTGGAAAGAAAAATGAACAAAATGAGAAAATATTCAACCTATGACAAGCTTTTCTAGAAGTTGAATTAATCTGCAGTCCTTCTCTTTTATTTTTGTATCCTGGCAGAGGGAGAGAGACATTAATTGTAAAATACTAGTTTGCTTTTCCTCTCAATCCGAAAAACAATGCAATTATAACAGGTTTAGTAGAGCTTCAGATACATCATTGTTCCATGCAAATTTCTAAACCTTTAGAAAGTTTTTTTTCCTTATTGGAAAATCATCAGATTAAGACCTAAATTGAAGAAGGATGTTCCTGTGAGTTAAAGTGTTGGACTGGGAATCAGAGACTCACATTTCAAGTCCTGGAACTGCTATAGACTTATTCTGTGATTTTGGTTGTGATCCAGCAATGCACTTAAATTGGTGTTTAATTTAAAACCCTGGAGTGGTCCCATGAAAGTTAAGCACAGAGTTAAGTCTTTATTAAACAGGAGAATTAGTCTGCCTGAACTAATTTCTCTAGCTATTTGTTAGTACTTTTATTCTCCCACAGTTTATTTTTACAGAAAACCTTCTGGTGCAAAAAAATGTATCTTCTGATCTGTGCAACACCAAGACCAACTGATGTCAGCTGCAGCCTGTAAAAACCATTCTGCTGCAAAGCAGTGATAGTCAATGAATTATCTCTCATCCTTTGGAAGTACTGCTGTGAAAACACTATTTTCATGGAGGCTCAGTGGAGAGGGGGTAAGGGGCGTTGACCAGCTTCACATCACCCACATCCTTCTGGTTTAAGGGTCCTCTCTGTCTGGCTGCAGTCCCACCTTCTGCTGCTGCTGGCTGGGAGAGGAGTCAAGCTGCTCCTTCAGCAGCCAGCAGTAATTGCTGCGATACAAATAAGCAGGCAGACTAATGTACCTGCACTAAAGCCTGCAGTTTGGGAATGAAATTGAATGAATCTGCAATATTTTGTCTTATTTGTTAATATTTTACAATTTCTTTTGATAAATCTCTTTTCTTCTTTATGCTGTGCTGTAAGGGAGCTCCCAAAGCCTCATTTATTTGACAGGTGTATGCATGCTTCCCACAACGGATTGTGAAGTTTCTGTACTTGTCCAAATACAGTTAGAAATTTTGCTCATACAGTGCAAAAATATGCTCACAAGTAAGAAGGAGGATTAATTTCTACAGCAGCACTGAGAGTATGTAAGCAATACAAATCATCAATATTTTATTTTAATTTAAAGCTTAATTGAATCCTCACAGATCCTTTGAATACATTCTGATGGCTACACATTGCATTGCATGAGGGACAATATAAGTGTCTTTTCTCCTTAGAATTGTTTACTTGTTCACAACCACAGAGGGAAATCCATTTTGTGCCTGTGTGTCAGACAGCCTACCTGAAATTTCTGAGACAGGTCTGAGGTCTCTAAGACCCATAACCTCTCTCTTGTTGTGCTCATTCATCAAAGAGCCCATGATCTAGCTTCTGCATTTGGATGACAAGCAGGAGATTGCCAATTGTTTTGGAAATGTAAAATAAACACTTTTTCTACATATGTTAATGCCATTGTTTATTGACTACTTACTCAGGTTGGATGTAATTGGGGCCACTTGGGAAACATAAACAGCTCAGTGCCTGTCAATACCTGACCTTTAAAATATTCAGTACAATCAGTGTTACATGATGTTTAACAAGCTGGCCTTTTCGTGTGGATGCAGCTGTTGTTGCCATGCAAGAAGGAATGAAGATCCTGCTCTTCCTTACAAACTTTTTTTAATGATTTTTAATTTAATCTGTGGTGTTGAAGTAACTTGGAACAAAATAAATCCTACCACTGAAAATTTAGTTTGGAGTCACAATCTTAGGAAAAAGTGAAAGCCAGTTTCATGTGAAAGGCAGGGAAAAAAACAACTCCAAAGCAGCAAAGTGAAAAAGGGCCAGGATGTTAAACAGTTTAACTAAGAGCATCTTCATGCATTATGACTTATGGCAAATGTAAATTAAGCCACCTTCAGGATGTCACAAGCAAAATTTTCAACAGTGGTTCTGATGACTGAGAGGCTCTTGAAGAATCTCTCATCAGCAGACCATAAAGACTAAAGCACAAGCTATCACTAACATGCAGATGTTATCAGGATGTGACTTCAGCACAGATATGGATCCCGATGGGGAGACAAAACTGCAGATGTTTAATGGATTATCATGGGAACTAATTGCAAACTATTCTATTTTAATTATTTACATTTTTCACGAAAGAGAGATTCTATGTCTTCAGTCACGATTGCCAGTGGGTAAGTTAACAGTTCCTGTAAATAAAAGCAAACAACTTTTTCACTGAGCTAATTAAAGCTGTTAATATTTCTGAGCAGACTGATAGATTAATGTTTCCATTTCAAATTACTCTTTGAAACAAACAAAAAGAAAAGTCAGACATACTGTCTTCAAAGAATGAAATAAATAACATTATTCTGTTATTTTAACAGAAGATAAGAAATCAGAACCTGTTCATAGAATGGTGACTTATTTTACCATCAGAAAAACCCAGAAATAAAGCAAACTAAATAGAAAGACAAAATGACAAAATTAGTTTAGAAGATAAAAGTTATAGCCAGTAATTTTAAGTCAACATTCCTTGCAAAGTACAAAGCACAGTAAGAAACCAGTTGCACAAACTTTAGTCCTTGAAACCATTTTTATCTATAGAGCATGATTTCTATAGATGTCTCTTTCCACAGTTTTCACCAGCCTCAGAAAGTTCTGTGAATGGGGCAGTAAGAAAAATCATTGTGGAAGGAGTGTGAACACCAGGCAAGAATATTATGAGACAACAAGTTCTTTATGGCAAATGCAAATTCCCACATTGTTTTGGTGACTTTTCACTTCCACAAGCTGTACTTTCCATGTTTTAAAAAGCTGAAAGTCAAATGCTTTAGAAACATGCCTTGAAGTGAGGACCACTTTTTTTCCTAATAAACGAAAAAAATTTGGTTTTCTAATAAAGTAAAAAAACCCAAAAAACCCAAAACAAACCTAAATTAAATTTAAATTATCTAAGTAAAAAATCAAATAAAACAAAACAATAAGATAAAATAAAATATCTTTGGTGTTACTACCTCACCAAGTGGCTTTCAATATTCAATCAATTTGTTTTCTTCTACTCAGTGCAAAGAGTTGCGGTTGAAATAGGTCAGTTTACTAGTGCCCTCTTCTGCTTTACACCGGTCTCTGCTGCCCTCTCCTAACCTCTGCTCTCCCTCCAGCAGTTTCTGTTCTTCCACTCACTGATCCAGCAGGACCTTGGCCCCCTCAGGTCCCTCATGTCAAACAAGCAGGCATCTACTACATTACATGGCCTGAAGGTGACTGCACAGGGAGAGAGGGGGAGAGAAGGGGCGGGAGTGCGGGGGGAAAGAGAGCGAGAGAGAGTCCTTGGAAAGGCAGGATGGCATCCCTGAGCAAAAATACATCAATCACACCAGTCCAGCTATCTCAATTAACCCTTAGTTAAGCTGGGACCTCCTGGAGAAACTGAAAAGAATTTGAGGGAATAAGAGATGCTATCTGCCACAAGGATTACCATTCTACATGTGGATCAAAGACAATTCCACATTTTACCCTAGTGATTAGCTGTAATTAAATAAAGTAAGTCTGTTTAAACTTCATTAGCAGCAAGACATTTGCTACAGCAGAGTGGGCACAAATCATCCATTCTTAATTAAAAGATAATCCACAGGATGACCATAATCTTGTTCTAAAAGTACACTCTTTCCCCCTGAAAGATTTCTTCATCAAATAAGGATAAATAACAGTTTCTCTCTGTTTAAGCTATGAAGGAATGGATGCTCCTTCCCATTTGCTTGAATGAGTGCTGAATGTGCCTGATAACATCACTTTGGCATGCTATTATCTAAAATGGTAGAATACCTCACTTCAGCAAAGTCTGACATAAATCTTTGAAAACAAAGAAATTGCATATGTATGAGCTGAAATAGATATGACAGTGTTGGCACATTAATATTCCTGTCACTGGGGGGTTTCAAACTTTTAAGGAGATGATATCAATGAATTCAGGCTGTAGCTGGTGGAAGAGGACAATGTGCTCCAGGACAATAACTAATTACATACACCGAAACATATTAAAAAAACCATACAATACGGTCCAAAATATGTTGTGGTACAGACCAGTGCTCAAGACCCCTCTGAGTCCTACTGCAGCTCCTTTGTGGGAGGATCAGTCCTAATCAGCAGCAAAAGGACATTTCCCTTTCTACTTCTACAATTGTGGTGGTGTGCGTGGGCAACATATGTTTTCAATTATCACATAACAACTCTCATTAACAGCAACTGCAGTGCCCAACTGAACAGTTCCCTGCATATGGCCTGAAATTGATCATCATATATGATATGAGTATGATATGAGGATATTCAGTTGGGACCTTTTATTGCTTGATGCTAGAGCACGTAGAAGTAGATGTTAAGGAAAAAAAGCAATATGTCAGCATCTTTTAAGCAACAGCAAAGCTGAAAATTTCCTATTTTATTCTGAGGGGGAGGGAAAAAAAAGTGGAAAACCTTTTTATTTATGGTCCTTTGGGTTAGTATATACACTGCTTACTCAGCTCTGCCCCTTGTGATGGGAATACCTGGACAAAATGCAGGAATTAGAGATCACAGACACGAAGATTACATTGTAAGATCTGTGGGGCAGAGACTGTTAGCTCAATGAGGTACCTTGATGTCTTTTGATCCTTAAAAGTAAGTGAGGAATTTGAAAGCCACTTAATCAGCAGAAGAAAATTCATGCTAGAATCAAACCCAGGATCAAAACTCATGATTGAATCTGCATATGATTCTACAAGTAGCTTTCTTAATTTTTCGTTTTAATTTTTTTATGGAAAGACTTGCTGGCAGTGACTATACAGCATGTAGTAGTCCAGTGACATGCTGACCTTCAGGGACAGGATAGAAGGGCTGCTTAAAAGCTTTTACAGCTTTTGTTTTTTAACTCTCTAGCAGTTTCTATTTGTTTTCTTTCTTTTCTCCTTTCTTTTTGTCCCCCAGCTTTGCACTGCTTTGCACCTATGACAGGCTGTTTTGAGCCCTGACACATGACATTCGATAACCTCTCAGCAGCTGTGGACAAAGGCCCAAGAAAATTCCTTTCACAAACAGGCATGAAAACTCCATATAGCTCCATATAAAAGCATCTCAAACACACGGGTGACAAGTCAGCTCTTTTAGGCTACTACAAGAGAGCACTAGTCATCTCCAAATATTTTTTACACTTTACTAATAAAATCCTGGAGAGGTGCTTAGGTCAGTGCTTTCAAAACCAAGAAATATGTCTGTGCTTTGGTTTTGATTTAACTCTTTTATTACACTATTGCTATCTGTCATTTCCGGCATGTGTCAGCACTGGTTCTGAATCGCAAAAACGTCACGGATACACCATGCAAAAGAGAAAGAATTTTGTAGCCTGACATGATAAGCAACATCCCTTTGAAAAGAAAATTAAAAATTACATATTGATAGATTATCTGGCAACTGCAAGGTATTATACTTGCCATGGTCTTACACCAGTGCAGTGGAAGTTGACAGCAGCCCCAATATTCTCAAATCCCACCCATTCCTCCAGTTAATCCTAAATTCCTCTGCACCTCTAGAATCTGATTTTGAAATTAGGTTAATTTAATATTTGAAACTGTGGAGTCACTTCTGTGTATCTATGGACCAGTTTCTACCTCTTTCTTTTACCTGAAGCAGCATTTTGTGTCCCCAAGCAACAAGGCACTTAAACAAGAAGTAATTTTGAGTGCATGTATGCACCCATCAAAGTCAGTAGAACTACCATTTGGGCTTAATATCACACATGCCTTGCATGTATGCCTTGCCAAAACAGGGCTTTAGATATTAATCTATGCAAAGAGAGGGGACACCTTGTGACTTTGAGCATTCAAGTGTCTTGGGAGTAAGGTATTTTTCCTAATTACTTTAGTGCTCCTCTCTGGAGGAATTACAGTAACAGCAAATTCTGGTGAAACTTTAGGAGTTATTCATAAAACCCAAAGGATTTTAAAACAGAACAGCTGAAACTTTCTACTGTTCACCACCATAAAAAGATGGACCAGAAAAAAATCTTTTTGTCCAAAAATCAAGCCATCGTTTATCAAAGATTAATTCTACGCTAACTGGAAAAACATCCTTGCAACAGACCAATAGATATTTGGCATGCAAAGAGAATTAAGTCACTGAACTCTTTAAAATGTAGTTTTTTTCATCAGTTCATTGCAAAAAATAATGAGCAATAGTCATATCTTCAACTTCTAGTGTATTTTTAGGATAGTTACATGATTTGAAATACCTGAAATACTCTAGCACCTAGAGTAGAATGTCCTTGTGAGAAAAAGTATAGACATTTTGCCAGTTATTTTCACAATTTTATTGAATGGATTTTATGGTATTATTAAGAACCAAGAGAAATGCAGATTCTGTTTAAAAAAATAGCAATATGTTAGCAAGTATTTATATAGCGCAAAAGTTACCTGGTCAATATCTAATGAGATGAAGAGAAAAAACTAATTTACCAATTAGTACAGTATGAAGAATCTGTAAATTGTCTGATTAAAGCAAATAAACAATTTTGGCTTGTAAAGTAAAATATGAGGTTACACCTATTTTTTTCATAGACATTATTTCTGAAGGTTTTCACCTATAGAAATGACATTCATGTACTAAATAGAGGTATGAGTAGGACAGATCTTTGGTTCCAATATATGCTTTGTATTTCATTCTCACAAGTAAACAATACTTTTTCCACTTTTGATTTGTGACACAGGGTTCTTATGGTTTCTTCTCTTTTTAAGAAATAGTCATTATAAGAGGCCAAAAATTACAGAAACTCTAATAGTTGGAACTCCTCTCCTTTGGTGCTTATGTAGTTTTGTATCTGAAAAAAATACCATTCTTTCTATTTCTAAGTACATTTTAAGATATAGTACTTAAAAGTAATTTGACATTGTTGGAGTAGTAGCTGCTGGTTTCTGTTTTAATTTTCATAAGCCTATGTGATTATATTGTTTATTTTAATTGATCATTAAGGCCTAGATCTTACTGGGTAAATAAATCTGCTGGGCCTCTGTAAAATCTCATTGAAATCACTTGCATATGTGAAGAAACCTATCTGTGTGAATCACACTGTGAAACCAGGCAAGACATGAACAATTTTCTCAATCTGATATTATTAAACAAATAGAAAACATATAAATATGAATAAACTTTTATAAATTTTGCTGACTGTGTTTTATCTTGTAAATAGATGATTAATCCTAAATGCTTGGAAAAACATATTTTTAGACTAGAGACACACCAAAAAAATGACAGCATATGGGCATTCATTTAACGGCTTGACTCGAGGATTCTTATGGGTCCCTTCCAACTCAGAATATTCTATGATTCTGTGGTTCTGTAAGTAATTAAAGGAAGTAATGATAACATTTAAACAATACATTTTCTTGGGAATATATCATTTCATTGTACTGATGGACTCCTATGAAATGTGGATTTTTATAAATACTAGAGAAAAAGAGATTGAATGTGTTCACCTGAATAGACTCTGTCTGCACTTCAAGACAGGTCCTTTAAGAAAAATTTCTGTCTGGCTTAAAATAGCCTTTAAAGATGGCTTGCCCAGATGAACCTTTTCTGACATTGTTAAAGTCTGATTTGAAGTGTAATTTTTCTCTTTTTACAATTGTTATATTGCAATGTCTTCTTGCTTTTAGTACACAGTTCAGAGTGTCTCAGCTACCGTCAAGGCTACCATGATTCCTTACTGCAAAAACACTGCATATATAAAAATATAATATGTCATGTAGAGTCATAAGTAACTATCCAGGCAAAAGGAGTTTTTCATTTCAGTATGTGGGTGGTGTTTATCAGCTTACTAAATGCCGTCAAATTCAGTTCAACTAGGATAATAACAAGCTTTCTGCTAATTTAACTCCATTCCAGTTCCCATACAGAATCAACAGTAAGAGAGTTCCGGGTGTGTATGCTGCTTCATGCTTGCAATTCTTATATTTATTAACAATTCAAAGATCCTTAATAGCAGTTTTTCTGTTCCTGCAATCTGGAAAGTGAAAACTGGGGCCTTTCCTAAAGACAGAAATTTATATAACTTCAGGTAAACTGCTGGAACGCTTTGCCGTGGTTGTAACTTCTAAGAACCCGCACAGGACAGACTTACAGGCATCATCTTTTATCACACAAAGCAGAAGCCATTTTATAGAAAATCTGCAGGAAGTTACCTGGTCTAGAGAAATATGCATCCCTGTCTCCAACTTTGGGCCTTATAAAGATAAGACTAGGAAATGAAATTTGCAAATCTAGTAAAAAACAAGAAAACATGGATTTGAAAGTTACTGGATATTACAACCCCTCTCTCTGCATTTAGACATTTCTGTTTTTCTTGTCATAGAGAGAATTTCACTCTCAGCCTCTATGATGTCACCTGTGCATCACAAATATTAACCCTTTTTCATTCAAAGGTAGTCTAATCAATGTATATCTATCTGATCTCTGAGAAATGACTGTGAGATGAGCTTTGAGTGCTACAGGTTCTACCGATCTAAATAATCTGGAGAGACACAAAACTTGTTTGATTTTCTTATCTTTATTGATTAATCTACTACATTATATTCCTTCTACCCACATGACTCGTCTTCTCTTAGGAAATGTGGGCCCTGGGAAGGCTTGCTGGGGTTGTGCAAAAATATTTGTCCCTAAACTACAAGTCATACCACTGATACCACTGTAAACTTTTGGTCCTTCTGCCTGTTTAAATCAGGAATCACATCAGGCATCATAGATCTACAAAAATTGAGTATGGCTTTATGGAGGCTAGCTTTGGAGCAGGCTGTAGGCCCATGGCCTGCCAGCCCTGCCTGAGAGCTAGCCTGGGAATTTCATGGGAGGATTCCAAACAATCCTCAAAGACAGAAAACAGCCTGCAGGTGCTGTTTGTCTGTTCTCTTGTTTTCCTTGCAGGAGAAAGTAAGGGGGGTGGTGAACCCCACTGACCAATGATGGAAATGTAGTACTTTACTAACCAATAAGAGTTTCCTTTCTGTATTTTTCCACGATCTGGTCTATAAGACAAACCTAAAGCAATAAACTAGAGATTCTCCTATTCTGACTCCCTTGAGAGTCGTGTCGTTCTTTCCCGCCGCTCCCAATTAGAACGACATGGCTTTGATGTCAGTGTATGGGAACAATTACACTGCCTATCAAGTAATTTAATAATTTATATGTATAGCAATTCAGGGTGACCACATAGCTTCTCACAAAGTGGTGAACATAAGACTTCAGAAGAGAACATTGGCCATCTTTACCCAGCATCAGGCATGGGATGTGACAAGATGGTAAGATGGATGGAGCAGGCAGGCAGACAGGATAGGTGTCTTCACTCTTGTGTACACCAGTATTTTTCCCATCCAGGATGGCTTTCTTGGTCCAGAACCTCCCTCTGGACACTACAGCTGGCAAGAGTCTTGTAGATGTGTGGCATGATCACCTTCAAGCTTTACTGCATGAATCATTCTGCTTGCAGTAGAGACACAGGGTGTGCTGACATCCTATTCCTATGTCTTCTGTTATGACTTCTGGTTTCAAAAACGAGCCCTGGTATGCTAAGATTGGTGACCTATCCTCAGCAGCACCCCTGTAAGTGCTGCTGGGTACAGCCCACTCCTTGGGGTGTCCCAGTGGCACATGGAATCAGCAACCAAACACCTGGACTTTAGGAGGGTTATGATCCACCCCTGAAGGCAAAGGTAATACAGGTTCTTGTTCACAAGTTTTTTGCTTCTAACTCCTTTCTAAGAGATTAAATTGTTCCTCTGCCTTCTGCACAGCTAATTGAAACAATAGATTAATTTCCCTTTCCATTGAAACAGCTTCATGTTCTGCTGCCAAGTGTGAGTGCTCCTTTCCAAGTTGTTCCTGCAATACTTTCATTGAATCTTTTAAAGATCTTATCATTTCACTCTCACATTTCTGAGTAGCCAATAGCTCCTTTTGTTCTGCTTTAAGGGCAGCACCTAAAATGGTACACAGTTGCCTTTCCTTTGCCAGGTTTTAGCTTATGGTCTTTTGCAAGAATTGTAGTTTGATCTGCTGCTGCTTGCTATGAACCAATGCCAATACTTATGAGCCCATGTCATACCAGGAGGAAAAGAGTTATCATTATAGCTGTTTAATTTTATCAGGAAGGGACAATCCCCATTTTACTTACCCTTGGCAGCAGTACCTCTCAGTAACCCACTGAAGATCAATATTTTTCTCCTCACTACCCTCTCTGATTTTTTTTATTTTCTTATGGAGAAAACTTTACAACATGTGTGGATTACACCAGAAAACCTTTCAAGTCTGATATGCTCAGGTCACATATGCTCAGGTTATACCAAGAGAAGAAAAACTGGCAGTGGGGAGGCAATTGAGATCAGGCATATCTGGGATTGCCATGATCTTCCCCCAGGGATTTTGGCTTCAACCAAAAATAAATTCTCCTTTGTCCACTACCCTGGATATTATCCCTATAGAAAAACTTCCTCATGCTTCTCAGAGTAATCCTGCCTGTGATGCTAAAAATAATGTTACAACCCATCCCTGAAGGCAAGAGCAAATCAGGCTCTTGGGGTGGATCAGAGTGAAATGACACTGTATGGATATATACACAAATATATATGTGTGTGTATGTATCTATCTATCTATATATCTATATATTATTTATCTTACAACAATTTAGTTGCAAAGGAAAGGAGCTATGTAGCTGCTTTGATTATTATTTTAGGGAAGCGGCATTATGAAACTTACAAATAACACCTGAGAAAGTATATAAGGAGAAAGTAAGAAAGAGAAAGAAAGGCTCAGAGTAGAAAAATATCACCACCCATAGACCCAGTGACAAGATTCGATTCTTGCAATTTTGATGTCCATGGGTGAATATCATGGTCACCGTGGTGGCTGCAGTCTTGATCCATTTTGGGTGGGAAAAGCCTGTGAAAGTTCAGTGGATTAATATATGCTTAGGCTAACTGGGAATGCTCAGGTACCTCCCCTGTTTGGGGAGTTTTATTCTGTTTGATGTAATACTGTGGATCATGCAGAACTCAGGCCCATGGAAGGCCTCAGAAATGTGTCTGGGCATGCTTCAGGGATCTTTGATGGTTTATGATCGCTTCTAAGATATGATAGCTGCCTCTCATGTCCGTGTAGTGAACTAATTATACCCCAACAGAAAGGATGAATACCTTCAGACCTACCTACATTCTGCTACTTCTCTGGGGGGGATTTTCACATCTGAGACAGTTGTGCCCTATCAGAAGGATGAATAATGTCAACGTCCCAATACCCTCTGTGTGAGGGTGGGGGTTGGGTTTACAACCCTGTCAGTTTTGTAAGGTTTGATAAAAACCATTATCCCACCCTTGCAGGACCTGCTTCTATATTGGCCTCTTCCCTTATCTGGACAAAAGACAGCTTGGAGCCTCTGGTGGTGGGTGCACAGTCCTCTGCACATGGGTGTGACCCATCAGCAAAGCACTCTGATGCTTTTGTCAATGGCTGATTATTGAGTCAGTAGCCATTACTGTTCCAGTCTCCCACAAGGAGCCATCACCAAGAAACAAGGACATTGAGACCTAGCAGAGGGACAGAGCATGGAGAAGACTGTTTCTGCTTCTTGTCAACCTGTGCAGGCCATATGAGACATAAAAACACAGCAGCTAAACATGCAGCCTGCTGGAAAGTAACATTAAAAAGAAGAAGGAAGGGAACTTGTTTGAACCCTAGAGGTCATGAAGGGCAGTAGCACTTAGCAGACCACAGGGACATAGACGTCATGTCCTTAGGGCCTGTTGTGATGGAGAAATACTGACCCTTGAAAGACAGAAAAAATCTTTTTAATAATGGACAAATAAAACTGAAACAAGAAGGACACTGGAGACAAGAGTGGAGCTTGAAGGACAGAAAAGGCAGAAGAAATCTATTCAGGTTTGCACATGTGGTATGCAAGGTGCAGTCATAATGACTTCTTTGGATGCTTTTCTTAGAGGATAATTGATGTGTGTTTGTTTGGGCTCTGGAATTTTTTTTTAAACTAGGGATATGAAGGATGAGACCTGAATTTAAACTAGCAATATAATCTATTTCTGGCTGTTCATATCTATTTGATCTGTCTATCTATCTATCTATCTATCTATCTATCCATCCATCCATCCATCCATCCATCCATCCATCCATCCATCCATCCATCTACTTATCTAGCTACATCTAGATATAATATAGATATAAATATATACCTACACCAATACATATACATATATGTCACATATGCATATACACAATAACAATATATGGGGACAAGGTGATATATTTGGATATGACCTCTCTTCTGATATATTAGTTACAGAATATTTTTACACAGTATATTATTAAATATTTAGAATCATCACTTATGCCTCGCAAGCACTCAGACAATCTCTCCCTAAATCATCAGATTTTGGAGGTATTATAGAAAGCATGGGACTCAGAAAGGGTTTTGGAGGAGGATGGTTCTGAAGTCCTGTAAGATGGGGGAGGACACTTTTTATGAAGGTGTGGTTATGGCTGAAAGGCATTGGCTGGAAGAGTGGAGGATGAAACACTCAGAGGTGACACTATATAGGTAAAAAGGGGCAGAGGCATGTCAGTTTTGAAAAAAGGATTGGATATGGATGTCATGAAAAAGCATTTGGAAGTGAAGGAAATTGAGAAGAACATACTGAACTGGTGATGGGAATCTGTGTTCTGCCATGTATGTCAGTCTCTTAAACATCTCAATTCTAAGAAAAAGATGAATTTTACATTTCCATAGCAAGCCTTTTTCCCTTCTTTCTCATTAAATGGTAAATCCCACTGTTCAGAGAATGGGGTATACAACTAAGCAGTCTTTAGGAAAATACAGTATAAGTGTATTAACTAGCACATATTCCTAATAGTATATTGAATTTTCTCTCTTCTCTGGTTCTCAAAGTTGTAAAGTATATTGACAAGTTCCAGTCAACAATATAGGCTGCAAAAGTATTCTTTCCTCTCCTCCTTTCCCCTCCCCCAAATACTGAGCTTTTAGTCTAATTACTTATTTGCAGTCTCAGCAAGCCAGAGAAGAGAATTTTATCCACTTTGGCTTGTTTCTGAATACTAACTAGCCAGGCCAGTCAAGGCTCTCTAAAGAGTGAAAGTGCATGAGAGACACACTGCATTTGACACAGTCAGGAGGCAAAAGAAAGAGCAAAACAAAAGTCTATTCAGGGCTGAATCCTCTGATATACTTACCCATCCCCCACCTCCTTTAAAAATAAAGAGAAAGGGGAAAACTCATGAATCCATGGCTGAATGCCTGAGGTTGTCAGAATAAAGGACAATGAGTGACAGCTGACTGTCAGCACAATTCTCAGAGTCTGAGTTATCACTTTTTGGCATTGTTCAAATAGGAAAAAAGCGTGTGTGCTCAACAAGAAAGTACTGTAGAAGTGCTTTGTGAGGGGCTGTGCTCACACCAGCTGCAAACAACCAAGGAAGCTGTAGTTCCACATGGAGTTTTTTCTATGCTCTATGAAATCTTCCCTACAGAACTCACTAAAAACTTTTCCAAGCACGTGGGCACTAAATGATGCCTTAGGACAACAGGAATCATAAAACTTTTCTTCCAAGGAAATCCCAACAGGCACACCTAAAACTGAGCAGCTTACATGTTCGCAGCAGTTATGTACCTGTTGGTTATTTAAATAAAAACCCACAGTGGTGAAGGCCAATCTTTAAATAATTCTTGCATGTTCTACTTGAACAGGATCTCCTTGCAAGCTTATCTTTTTTTCTCTGCAGATTTGACTACACTTTCATCTTCACTGACTGCCTTAATCCTCCAGTCTTTGCTGTTCCAGTGCATGATCAGCTTGTTTTTAAGTCACATTTACCCACATTTGTTAGTGCTGAAACATTACTTTAGGCATTTATATCTCCATAAATCCATACAAATGATGCACAGGTTTTCCTGAGAAAGGTCGAAAAAGCTAAAGCAGAGAAGATTTTAAGGTTATTTAAATAATGTATTTTAAGTTGGCAGATATTTAACTGCATGGTTTATGTACTAAAAAGAACTACCTGAGCAGAGCAACAGCTCATGACAGAGAGGCCCTGGAATGACAGGGTTTTTAGTAATTAAAATAGATCTGGCCTGTGTTCGAAGCATTAACTCACTTAAGCCTGTTCACCATCTGCACTAGAGAGACACTGATTTTATTCTCAGCTCTGGGGTCTGTCAAGGTCCACAACAACAGCAAATAGAACCAAGTGTCCAGGTCTTGCCACCCAGGCATGAGGGCTGCTCTGGAGTTTGGTGCTCCCTGGGAGGGAGGATGTGACCGAGACGCAGCCAGTGAGAGGGACAGAGATGCTGGTCTGTGTCACTATTCCTGCTAGCAGATCACCACTGTGGGAGAGCTCAAACTGCTGTTTCGGCTCCAGCAGGTGCTGCTGTGCATTATGAATCTTTAGAGAGAAACAAAGAGAGGAGAGTTGGAGTGTAAGTGAAACACAACAAGGAAAATAGGAGGTAGTTAATTGACAGACTTTGTGTTTGTGTTAGTCTTTATTTTTCACAGCTAAGCAGAGAGATTTCTGTAGCTGGCAGATATGATATTTAGAAGTCCCAGATTTTTCATAAAACTAGTAAAATAAACACCTACAAACAGAAGTCTGTAGATGGGTTTTAGAAAAACTTATTTATCTGCTTCCGTAATCTAAGAACTGGAATAAAGGTTGTGTTTTCAGGAAAGGGGAGTTATGGAAAACTCTTGCCACTTTGCTCAGAACATCAACTTTGAACTGAACTTGAACTGAACTTTGCAACTTTGCTTCATTTTCTATGCTGATATCACCATTTTCTGATCTCTGTATTTATAAATATTAAGAGTAGAAACACTCCTTTACTAGAAAGAATCCCATATTTAAGAAAAACCCCACCTGCAACTACAAAAATTAAGCTTATTTTTAAAGGTAGTGCCTAATCTTGCTTGATTTGCAATGATTTGCAAACATTTTTTGATGCCTCTATTGTATGGAAAGCATGGAGAAGTTACTTTCCCACAGGCAGCCTCATCATATTACCCAAATTTCTCACAAACATTCTGCCAGTTCATGTGGACCATTAGTCATAACTATAAGATGTACTCTTTAGACATCACATAAGATGTTTATGGAAAATAGAGGAAAAAAAGGACCAAGATTCCCAATCCAAAACCAAGCAGCTTAGTTTTGGGCTTTAGGAACTTTCAATTCGTATTAAAACACAAGCTATTTTTTTCCCAGCCCTTTAATAATGACATGGCACTTTTCAAGACCTGTTGCTGTAGTCTTCCATTTTCAGGAACCTTTCTTCCTTTCTAATTTATTTTGGAATGATGGAATGCCTACTAAAAGTAGAAACCATGGTGTGTTGTAGGAGAAAGAGATATATCAGAAATTAATATACAAAGAAATAAAAATGTGAACTGGATGAATAACCACATGGAAAGAAATAAAATTAAACATCCCTCTACAGGTTCTGTGCAGGCAAAAGAAGGTCTGTCTCTCCAGTTTTAGTCTTTACAGTCAAAGGATGCAAAATAATTTTGTATTTTGCTGCATTACTATCCCTTCCAACTACATCATGAAGTTTGGATAGCTAAATTAAAATCCTCTGGTTCACTTTCTGGTCATTAGATAGGTTTTCCCAATAACTAAGGTAGCTAATTTAATTTTAAATGGCCTTTTACTGGAGGTTGTCAATTCCCTTTGACCAAATGAATTTAACCAGCTGTAGAGAGATGAAAGTTACGGACTGAGTTTCTTGCCTGTTTTCAGGACTAAGATAGGATAATGTAAACTTCTGTTTCCGTGTTTAAAGTTACTCAACCTTCTAAAATTTTCAGGTCAAGGTGACCCAAGAGTGACATTGCTTCTGATGTTTTCTATAGATCCCAGAGTCCTCATCTTAACAGAAACTTTGTTCACCTTCTGATGAGATAAAGCAATGTTCCTATAGAGCCTTGGAGGCATAGGATTTTGGCAAATTGCTCTGCTATGAACAGTACTATGTGTTCAAAGGCAAAATACACAGACCTCACAATCTATATGTAACAGGTGGTACTTTAGGGAGCTGTTCTCAATGTGTATCACCCCACAGAATGCACACACCCACTCACAGTTGTTGACTATAACCTCAAGAAATTTTCTTGTTCTCTGCCTGCTTTCAGATGAAGATACTCCTAACCACATTCATGGTGTTACCCACAATTTTCAGTCCTGGTAACCAGAGTATAGTGGATGTGTGTGTTTATATGTTCTTGAAGTGTTACCCATTTTTCACAGCTACCCTGATGATAAACATGCAATCATAAGAGATTTCTGCCAAAGCATCTTAACCAATGGGATTTGTTCAGTTATGTGGTTTGGTGCTGTTTTGTTTGGTTTTTTTTGCTCTCCCCAGCAAAAAATTGCATCTCCCATACAGGAGATGTATGGGAAACAACAGAGTGAAATCTCACTTTGTGGAGCCAATGGGTTGGAACTTCTGGCTTTCTTTGTACATTGCAACTTTTGTCTTCACTTTCTGGTGCACTGGAAGGATATTACCAGCTCCAAGAATTGACTGCTTCACCACTGGAATGAGAATACATCCTGCCACTCTGCAGGCTGATATGGAAGAAATCAGGAATACAGCATTTTAAGACTTAGAAAGAGGTACCGTCTGGGGAGAATGCCTGAAAAAGTCTCTGGATGTAAGTAGGCTTCTTGCCATTTTTTTGGTCTGGGTAGTTAAGATATTTGGTTATCAAGATGTATTTCTTGATTCCTGATTGCTGTAGGTGCATTCATCACCTGGGCCAAAACACTTTTTGTTTCTTCAGAGAACTTACTGTCTAATAAACTTCAAAACAGAATTAGACCTTCCAGAGATACAATACAGAGAAGTTTTAACTGCTGCTGAACAGAAAATTTTAAAAGTTGTACTTAATCACTGGAGAGCAGGAGAAACATCTTGACAATCTTTGAAACGTCTGTTTCTGGGATATTTAGAGCGAGTGGTCATAGTCTTACATCTCTAAGACTTATTTCCTCTTTAGAATCAGCTTTCCAAGAGACAGATGCAGAAGCCTAGATGCACAAAAGGTAAATCAGGGGGAGCTAGGTTCCCAGATACCTTTGTGGGACAAGTCCTGTTGATAGTTGTTTTACTTGTCATCCCCTACTTCCTAAAGCACATGCTGTCATATTCTCTGAATGCTTTGCAACATTTGTTGGTTACTCCTGTTTTATCATCTAAGTAGAGTGACCAAATAACAGGCAAGGCAAAGCAGTAAAAGGCCTTTGGACCTGTGGAGGTCAAAGGGTGCAAGCAATTTCAGAATTGATACAGATTTTGTTTTGGACTAGAGAATGCAATGACTCTCAAGATAGGCAGAATTCACTTTTTTATCCACCATTACTGGCATGGAAAACTGTCCATGTATCTCACAGATGATTTCAGACTTTATAGTCTGAAATCTTTGTATGGGAACATGGCCCTGATAAAAGTGCAAATTCTCTGAGCACCAATTTATAAACAGGGTCCAGAAAAAGAGTACAGATAAAGACAGGTGAACCCAGGCAATACGCAGCACATATGAAAAATGTAAAACTTCTTAATACAGTTTTGGTTTATTTGGTTGGTATGAAATGACACTTCAGAAGCTTTTGTATTTTAATAACTTAAGTGAGGATAAACAACCAGTAAAATTACTATAATGAATAACTGCGATTTTATTAATCTAATGAGAAATAGAACAGGAGAAACACAGATTCTGAATGTACTTCCAATATTTTTAGAAGCATCACTGAAAAAAAGGCCAGTTTTCCTATGGGAGCACCACACCTAAATTTTTTCAATCTGTGTTTCTTGCAAAAAAATGGACATGTGATTAAATATCTTTTCCTACGTCTAGTATCTGGGCTGGAAATAATGGTAATGTACCTCTATTAAACTGATAGTGCATCATGCTTATGTTCCAGTTGGACAGGAAGATCCACAATTATGTCTGTTATGTTGAGGTGAGTTTATGTTTGGGGTTTCTTTGGTTTTTTTTGTGGTTTTTTTTTCTTTAATATTTTTGTTTATTTATTTATTTTTAATTAGTTTGCTTGTTTAGTCAGTTAAAACTTTAAAACAGAGATGTGAGATGCAATCTTCTACCCAGTAGGAAGCTGCAGTCTTCTACAAGTAGGAAGTTTTCTACACTATTCTATTAAAATGGGATATCATCAGACAGGAGTATTTGAATTCATGTTCGTTAGCAAAGCACACACAAAGTTTATTTTCTCTTTTGGTGCTTCCAGGTAAGTTGGAATAGTCTGAAGATAAACCTTGAGTAAAGATAAACCAGGAATATAGTCTAGGAAATGGAAGCATATAGGCAGGTATCCTTAGTGGAAAATGAAGATTATCCATAAATTTAATCTAAATGATAGAATAAGGAAAAAACATACAAAAGAAAATGTGAAATTTTCCTTTTCTCTGCTTCCATACAAAGGAAGATATTTGGACAACTGACATACCCAATTACATAAATAAAATACAAAACAAAACAAAACAAAACAAAAACCCACAAACAAAACCAAAACAAACCAAATCAAACCCCCACAAAATTCAGATCAGATTGCCAACTTTTACATTGCCTCAACAGAGGCATAGAAAAGCCTGAGGTCTTTGCTTCTTAAGGACAAAACTAAGAGACATAATTCCTAAGCATCAGGGTACCTGGATGGCAAACAGGATAAACAAGTGCTGTAAGAAAACCTCACAGGGGCAAGTGGCCCCCAGTGTGTTGTGACTGGCCAAAGATGATTGTTCTTGCAACACAAGATTTAGAAGGTGCCCATCCTTCTTAAGTGGAGCAAAATATTTTGGTGTCCCAATTTATAATAGATATGTTTTGAATATCTTTCCTTTTTTTTCCTCCACGGAATTTTTAATTTTGGTTTATGATACAGCTGAAAACAAAAATCAGTGATTTTTTACCTAAGCTTGGGGACCAAATTCAGAACTTGTTTTAATGTGACTCAAAGTAGTTTTGGTTGTTTTTTTTTTTTTTTGTAAATTTTATTGAGGAATGTCAAGAACACCTTTACAGGGACTTGTGTTTGCACTCAAGTAAATAACAGTGAATGGCTTATAAAACTAAATGAGAGGACCACACTGACAAAAATCCAAGGCAGTTAATCACAAAATGGATAACTGGAGTAAGAGCACTACAAGAAGTGAAGACTTTTTACCATTTAGTGCTGAAATTTTTTTCCTCTTCTGGCATAAAGTTAGAGTTGCTCTTTAGGAAAGATTTCTTGAAGAGCCATGCTCTTCATTTTTTTTTTTTTTCTTTTTCTTTCTTTTTCTGTTAGTGACCAGAATCCATGATTTTTAAATCAACTTACAATTTCATTATTAAGTGTTGCATATCAATTTGTCATCCACTGGAGCAGACTAACAACATCAAGCTTGTTTTCTGTGTTTACTAAATAGCTATTAGGTGCTAGCTACAGACAACTTCAGGCTACATTAGAAACATCAGGCTAGAAGTGAAAGACTTATCAATGCTTATCTTACTAATGCTATCGAATCATGCCTGCTGTTTTGCTTCCCATTTTAAGAAATATATTTTTCAGTGTCACATTCTGGGAAGGACCATAGCAAAAGCCAGTGACTTTATTTTCACAAGAAAAAGTTACATTTTGTCAGGTCTCTGATGTGGTAGTGGCATGCCGGTACTGGCCTTCCTCACCACTACTAGAAATGGTAGCCTTGAATTCTCTTTAGATAGTACATGTATTATTTCTCAGAAAGTGGCCAAGACATTAATTACATATATATAATCTTGAAAGCTCTTTTTTTAACCATTATTTTATATTCTGTGTCAAAGGTTAAGTAAATATACATAGTTTTCTTTTAACTCATAAAAAAGGTCCTGAGTCTTGATGTTTCAATGTAAACCATCATAACAATATACTACTTTGTAGTGTGTTCAGTCCTGGAAGAATTATGACACTTCAACTTGTTCTCTTACAATTTCACATAAACATGCAACATATGCATGCTTACCTTTTTGGTATGATATATATATATATATATATATATATATATATTTGTATATAAAAGAATATTTGGGAAAGAAAAAGTTATTACCCTGAATGTGGAAAATAAGCTGTAGAAGACAAAAACTAAATGCAAAACAGTGGAAATAAGAAGTTTAATGGATATTTACCTCTACATTCCTTTCCTTTCAATTTAAAATCAATGCACACAAGAAAAACCAATGCCAGCTGGGGTGCTTAGTAAGTCATATGAACTGCTGCTCTGGTTCCCTGCTGGTTTACGATCCTAGCTTTTCAATGCCAAGCTTCTATTCAGACTTCAGTACTTGTCTTGTGTTGTCTTTGGGTGTGTAATACTTATAACAAGGCACTTTCATTATGGGCAGCCCTGTTTTAAACATTCTGTCCATTTATCTGAGCCCTCTGTAAATGTCTGAAGGAGACCAGCTGAGTGTTCAAACTGAGTCACCTAGATAATATTTCTTAATTTTCTTCTGCTTCTCATCATCTTCAGAATTTTAAAACAGCCTTGCTTTAACAAAACCTTGAAAGGGTACAGGTTTAGCAAATCTTGTGTTACCAAAATATTTCAAAGGTTTATATTATCCCCTGTTTAAAGTGTAATAGATACTGTCCCTTAAAATATTGTCTCTATTTAATTTGCTGTGAAAATGTGAAAGTATTCATTGTCAATCAGCACCAACTTTTTTATTTCTGAAAAAGTGTATGGCCCATTTCAAAACTGTTCCCTAGATTGTTTGAATTTAAAAATCCTTTAATATATACTGGGAGTCTGAGTCCCAAACATTCCTGTTTCTGGAACCTCCCATTAAAGGAATCAGTTTTCTTCACTCTTAGTATTTTCCCAAAGAAAGATCGTATGAAGAATGTCTGTTTTCATCCTTCAGAAGGATATGAATAAGAAGAAATTATTCTGAGTACCTTCAGTAACTCTGCTATTGAGAAATGGATATTCTCCAAAATATGCATATTTTACAAGCTGAAGTATGTGTTTGTTTGAAAGATTTACTTTATCATTGCTGACTCTTTAAATAACTCATTATCTGTATGACCACACACAATGATACAGACTAAGCACTGAAAGGATGAGTATGCTTTGGATAATCTAATGCCTGACTATGAATGACGCATATGAATTACAAGAAATACTTGTTTAGAACCAGCGACAGCACTAATGCAAAGCATAAAAGAACCAGTATAAAATCTAAGAAGGTTTACACTTGGTGAAGTCTCTCTTGGGAAAGCAGGGCTTTGTTTCATGTACACAATGCTATGGGGAAAAAAGTGACTTGTTAACCTCTAGAATAAATGAATATATCTTTTTTTTTTCCTCTCTTACTTCTGACTAATTTTGAAGCAACACAAGACCATCTCCTTCTAAGGTTTTTATTCTTTGAATTTCTGGCTATACTCAGAACATAGCAATACAGTATAAAAAACACTAAGAACACTAAACGACAGCATCAAGTAGATGTCTTGGAACTTTAAAATAAAGTTAAGATTAGTTTACGGAAATGTTAGGGAAAATTGCAAATAGTTTTTCTCTATCTGTTCAAACAATTCTTTACATGGACTAATACAAATTAGGCAGCAAAGGAGCTCGGCTAGCCATGCTATCTGGCTCCCATTTGTATTGGACACTGTTTACTTCTGCTCTGGATGGGAAAGGGGAGCATAGCACCCCAAATGCCCAATGTATCTACCCTTTAAAAATCTAGAACATTGTCCAATACTGAGCTTTCCTCCATCTCCCAGGCTCAAACATTATTTTTAATTATACTGTTGTGCAGGAATTGTTATACATCCAGTTTTACACCTTGCTCAGCACTATTGCCTCCTTTACAAATTACTCTGGACATGATTGAGTGGGGCATATTGTCAAAAATATGGAATTTATTGCAACAGATTGTAAAAATGGAGATGAATGATGCAGATGCAGAAGGTCAATATATGGAAAATTGACCTCAAGTATTCATAGGTATGTGAAGAGAGCAAGTAATACGTAATTTTCCAATTTTTCTGAACTTCAATAATTCCATTAGGGCAGGAGCCCTTTTCTCATTCACAAAAGGACTGCAGGTAGCATTACCAGTGTCATACTTTCCTGTAGCCATTGGATTCTGAGAGTTCATTTTATCTATAGGCAGGATTCCCACCAACCGCGCTGGGGCTCTGTGTGGTACTAGTGGCTAAATGACACATTCTGAGTTTTGATAGCAAACATTGACTTCATTGTCCACTTAGCTCTAGCCATGAAGCTGTGACCACAAAACCCAGGATAACATTGTATATGCATAAAAATAATAATAATAAAAAATATTGAAGCAGACCTTGTTGCAGTCTCTTTTTCCTTTTTTTAAATTTTTTTATTTTATTTTTTTTATTTTCATTCCCCACGTTTATTGAAGTAGGCAGCAAGGAAACATCAGAAAAGGAGGTCTGCAGGAAGAGATGTAATGGGCATCACCCCTCACACTGAGAAATAACAACTTTCAGAATTCTATGTAATGTGCGTACCCAACATATAGGCATGATGATCTACTTTAGGTTATTATAGATAAAAGATAAAATACATACATCTGTAACCCCGGAACCAATAGTTGATCCAAGTGGGGGAAGGTGGATGAATTAATATTAGCATTTTTGTAGGCCATCTGTGATTTTTTGATGGAAGTCAATATTCTAGAACCCTTGGAGCATTATTTTTGATGCATTTTTGGTCTCTGTTGAATTAGAAAATTAATAATGCAATATGAGTTCCTCCTTGGGTTTGTATAATAAAGACATGCATAATTAAGACGCTTTTGCTAAGGTAAAAAAATAGTTTAAAATAATTAAACAATTTGAAATAACAAAACAGAACCTCTGAGGTGAAAGTAAAGTAAAATAAAAACACAACTCAGATATTTTCAACAAAAAACAAAAATTGGAAATGATGGGAAGTTCCCAGATTCAGGGTTCAGGTCACACCCCACGTGAATGTGGATTGAAACCTTCAATTTCCTGCATAAAATCATGACATGTCAGGCCATGGTATATGGGGATATGAAGGAGAATTGGAATATCTCATTCCTCCCTAGTTTTGTGTTTGATAGGCAAGGCATTTTGTGAACATTATAGGTCTGGCCAAGACCTCAAGTTTTGGACATGCCAGTACAAATAATGTTCTCATTTTTATACAATTATTGCTTTTCTCCTAAAAAGCTGGTTTACAAATTTTAGTCAAATTAAATTGTGAATGCAAGATGTTTCAAAATTCTGTCTAACTGCAGAAAGTCAGCCCTTGCATGAGAATATTTTTGATTTTCTCCAGTCAAGACCAATACCTTCCTTACTCCCAGATGGCTAGTGCCAAATATAAAAGCTCTAGCTTCCTCTAAGTTTTTGAAAGTTAGTTTCTTCCAATTTTCTGAAAACTTTATCTACAAAGGTACATATTTTTTATGAATTTACTTTTTTTCTTGTGTGAACATTTCTTGACAGGTTTAGGAAATTCCTATCTTCTTTTTCTCTTGCTTTTTAGCAGAGTATGTATCAGCAAATTTTTACCAGATTTATGAATACAGTTAATATAAATGTAATATTTTATTCACAGAACTGTAAAGAGAAATCCCAAACCAGAACAATAAAAATACACAGCCACTATTAATCACTCACCCCTCTCAGAATGAATCTCTCCTATTATCCATATGTGAGGATTGGTATCCTTTCAGTCAGAAACAAATGCCCACGACATCCAATTGTCTCTGAATCTCTAACTTCATCCCATGGTGCTTGGGCTCCACACCTTTGTGTCACCCAATTGCTCTTCTATCTTCTTTTTAGCATTCACTTTTAATCAGGATCTATATTATAATCTGCACTGGTCTTCTCCACACTAATTTAACTTCCTGCATTTTAAAACAGATTATGCTTGTGCTTTGAGGATGATACCCTTGAAGACTAACCAGAATGCTAACTCCTAGAATGCTGCCGGGAGGATTCCTGAAAAAAACAATGGATCTTCTCTCTTCAAGTCTGGGATTGTAATTTTCTTCTTTATCCTATTCATTTATCGAACCACCGCAATCTTATGGTCATTATGGCCTTGGCTGCCCATGTTCTTCACATTATGAATTAATTCTTGTTTGTGTACTATGGATCTAGCAATGAATCTGCCTTAATAGGCTCAATCCTGTCTTGTATCAAGTAATTGTCATCATCACATTCCAGCAATCTCTTGTATTTCTCATACCTGCTATATTCTAGTTCCAGAAAATATCCAGGTTATTTAAGTTCTTGGTTTTGAAGTTTTGCAGCTGTCACTACAGCTGTGTGAAGAAGGTAACACCTTCATTTTCTTGGTCTGTATCTATCCATTACTGTTTTCCTATTACATGAGCAATCCCACCATGTCTCTGTAATAGTAATAAAAAAGCTCTGCAGTTTTACATGGACTTTAAACATTTCCATTTGTCACTATGGTGAGTGGACTCATGTACACCATGCAGAATCTATCCCCAAGTCTCACTGCTTTTGTAACTGAAACGCAAGAGCTTCCAGCATCATGCTGTCCCCTGGACACTTCCTTACTGCTTCATGTCAGTTCTCTTCTCTACATGTTTCTCTTAAACTCTTCTGATATATATAGATTAACTTCACATCATTTTTGAATAGCTGAATCATAGCAAAAATTCAAACTGTGCATGTCTAAACAACTTTGTAAACTGATCTAAAGTCCTGAAGCAAATCTTTAGTATTTTTTCTTAAAGCTTTGTGTGGATTTCAGCTCAGAATAAGTCAGCATAATTTAGCAGATGATTGCCATAAAATACACTTGACTCCTGTTTAAAATTGAACCCGAAATAAATATAAATGGCTAAGGAGTGCAACTCACATCAATGTGACATTTAACAAGATAATAAACCAAGTATGATTTAAGTATCAAACACGTGATTGTGGTCCATAACAGTTTCCTCTTGCACAGTCTCCCTTCTATGACCAATGGGAGGGAACATTGGAACCCATTCCTTTGTAAAATGTCAGAGCTCTATATTTGGCCTATTTTGTGTTTATAGGTGTGTGGGGAAATGGAAATTAAAATCCTGACTAAAGCTGACACTATAGCTATTGGAAATACTTGTTCAAAGTATAAAACAAGTATAAAACAGATTCAAATACAAAATACAGCTTTGTCTAAGACAACACAGAGCGAAAAACAGAGAAGAATTGCATTGCTTTTGTGAAATAAACCATCATGGAATCATTGTATTTGTATTTTGACCCTGGTCTTTGTTCTTTATAATGTTAAATAGAAGATTTTCTTCTATGCCACTCTGCTTTCTGTGTATGGCATGATGGACCAAGCTACTTACAGTAATAATTCAAACTTAATCTAGCATAGAATTATAGCAACATATATCTGTAAAGGGCTTTAAAATGGTTACAACAGATGTCAGAGGTGGTAAAAAATCATGTTTGAAACAACACTCAAATTAAGTCAGAAAGTAGTCCAAACAATTCCTGTTTTTTACTGGTGTAAAAAGATCTGCAGACAACAAGAGATCCAGTCACAGATCTCAACGGTAGAATTTATCTTCAAAGCTTTAGTATTTATAATCCTATTATTTTCTAATCCTATTATTGTAATGTTTGGATGAACTGAATGTATTTCCTCTTTAATCTCTGTGTGATCACACATATTTCCCTTCAATGATGACTTCTGGTTGACCCTACAAATACTTTGTTCCTCAATATTTAAAAATAAACCGCCAGAATAGTTAGGAACATGGTATTTTCTGCAGATGTACCTTGCTGTTAGATAATGTCTCTTGATAAAGCTAATGCTTATAGAACACTGTAGAGCTGTTTGATCCCCACCTGATTTTCATTCTGATCATGTATTTTTTCCTTTTCACTTGCTCAGTAAGTGGCTGCTATTACACAGTGTTTTAAAAATTTTAAAATCATATTTGTGTCTGTGCCTGGAATACAGGACTATTTATGGAGATGTTGCATACAGTACAGAGAAAAAAAAATGCTGTGCAACTTAGAGTTGTATGGATAAATGCTGTTTAAGGGTTTAACAGTGACACCACAAACCACAAGAAGGTATGAATTAATTTATGTCCTAACATAAGCCTAACATAACATTATAACCTGGATTTTGAAAGTTGATTATTTTTTCATTTCCTTTGCAATTGCATTTTCATTTGATATATTTTTCTCTAACTTGCTTTCTTTTGCCATTTTGCCTTTTGTCCTTTTTCCATGTTTTTACTTACTCCTGTTTTTACTTTCTTTTTACGTTTCAGAATGTCCTACTTGAATAAGAAATACAGAGCTTTCCTATACCAGGTGCATTTTTTGTCATCTTTAAATAGTATGCATCAGAAATTAGGATGTTAAGGACATTAAAAAAAGAAGAATCAGTCCTCATGACCTGAGTACCCTTGAGATTCACAAGAAGAATGTAAATATGATGAAATATTTATGTTACAATTTAAACACAAATTATGAAATTTGCTTGTACTTGGCAGCAGTGTGTTTAAGTGTACAGCCAACACAGTATTACAGAAGTATTTTCTCTTGTGATACTTATGCAAACTCAGTTTATGATCTCCTGCAAACATTTTAGTCATAATTTTTTCTGTAAAGAACATACTGATAGAAAACAAACTTCCTTTTTTTGACGTACATTTAGCCATAAGAACGAAGAAGATAGCAGCATGTGAATTGTACTGTTAAGACAGAGAGATCTTGCTTGTATCTAGCTGGTCAAATTTTTCCTTCTTTTAGTTTAGCAACATATTTGCTTACAGAATTATACAAAATTGAGCATTTTGTATCAGCCATTTACAAAATATTCTCATATACAAGGCTATTTAAGAAAATGATAAATGCTTCCAATGAATTAAGCCCTCTCAAAAATCTAGCATAATCAGGATAAAAAGCAATGTCTGAAAATTAAAATACATGATAATCCATCTGCAAAAATAAATCATTAATTTATTGGGGTCTCATACCCTAGACTAACTTGCCCAGAGAGGTTGTGGAGTGTCTACCATTTGAGATATTCAAAGCCTGGCTGGAGAAGATCCTGAGGAATTGTTTTTAGGCATCTGTAATTGAGTAGAGTGGATTGGACCAGATGATCCCACCTCATCTCAACCATTCTGTGATTCTTTCATTATAAATAAGACAGTCTTACAAAGACTCAGGAAATATAGTTTATTGTAATTTGGTTTGTAGACACTTGACTCATAATTTAATGGAGTAGAATTTTTTCCTTTCTTGCTCATAGTCTACTTCTATAAATTACAACAGAAAATGGCTACTTCAATTATAGACATCTTCTGTGTTTTCCCCCCCACCCAGCTTACTATGCCTGTATCAAGGACTTTGTTCCAAAAATTCTCAATAAAAAAATTAAATAGTTACAAATTAATTATGAGCCTTTTTAATCTTTGCTTCTAGTCACATATTCCAGTTCAATTTCTACACTGGCAGTTTCTAACCACTATTGAAGAAATGTATTACTACTATCTCTTGTAAGAAAATCAACCTTGATTCAGTGTGGACAGCTGATATTATCTTGGTATATAGAATATACTACTCTCTTAGAGAAGCAACGATATGATATTCTCAGATATTCTCAGGAGCTGTTGAACTCTTAGATTATATTTCACATCACCAGGAAGCTTTGTCAGAGGTATACCTATAAAAGAGGAAGGCTAGGTTTCCCATAACTGCTAGCTGACAAACTTCAGATTTTGAACCTACTCTCTCATATAACATTGTAAAAAAGATGATAATTTTTGCTGCTTCCAACAGAAAAGAAGTTCCCACATATTCTTACACAGGATTAGCAATTAATTTCAGCTGCAAAAAATAATCTCATCTCAAAGAAGCCAGTGAGATAGCAGGAGTGTTCATGGGATGCTGCAGAAATTCTCTTGTAGAAGGAAAACATGAAAAGGAAGACTCAAGTCTTTGATGGTTAGAGATAACGAGGGAAGGCTTTTTAAATAACAAATGCAGAAAGAATATCTATGTCCTGGGGTGACTTTATGATACTGGTATCCCCAATCGTCTGGTTTATGTTATATATTAAGTTCTGCACCTTTAAGACTGGCTTTGAGAGCAAGAGAGGGGGAAGAAGAAGCTGCAGTTTGTGTTAAGGAAAAACATCACTCCCACACAACCCGCTCCTTGTGTGGTGTCTGCAGCATGGACAGACAGTGGGACAGAGCTTCTCTCTGGTTTTTAGTTAGTTTTAGCTAGCTGAGGCAGAGGAGTTCCCTGGACCTTTGTTTTTTTTCCCCCTCCTTTTTTTTTTTCGTGGATCTGTGCAAGCCTGCTCTGGACTAAACACCCAGCCAAACCCTGGGAGCTCACGCCTGTGGCCCACCAGGGCCTGGGCCTCGGCACTTTCCAGCGCCGGAGGGACTGATAAGAACCTGAGTGAGCCCAGCTACACCACATGAAAAGGACTTTTCTTCCTAGACTTGCCATTCCATCGAACAGCAAGAGGTTTTATTATTTAATATTATTCAATTTTCTGTTAAATAAACAGCTTTTTCCACTTCTCCCCAAGGAATTTTTATTTAACCGGACCAGTTGGTGGGAAGGGGGCATTTCCCTGAGGAAATCCCTATTTGGAGTTTTCCTCCCTAATTTGCCCTAAACTAGGACAATCTAGAAAAAAGATTAATATTTTCACTATGTGTGGGAAAAAGAAATATCCCACTATAAAAGAAGAATGAGAACTTCAAGATGAGGAACACTCCACTGAATGTGATGAACTTGTTAAATACCTCAGGCATAGTGAATGTGTATGTCTTCATGGTTTCTCTATTTTCTTCCCCTCTTCATGCTGACTGATATATCTGTCATCTAGCGTTTCCTACAAAGACATATGTTTGGAATGATATTATTAAGTAAAAATTAAAAGAAAACCTTAAAAGACAGTTTTCAGTAAGAATAATAGCAATACAATACCAAACAAAAAAAATTAGAGAAATATCTGCCCGTATGAGTTATAAGAGATTATGTTAATTAATACCCGCAAAAATACATGGGTTTTGCAACATCGATAGAGAAGACCACTGCCTGTTCCTTTATCAGGAACACACAAGTTCAAGGAGGATCTCACAGGAAGCTTGCTCAAAATGAATTGTGAAATGATTCCATACATGTGTTCATTTACTTGTTTACTATTAAATAGATAATTAATATTGATTATGAAACACTTATGGAATTATGAGGGACTCTGCAGAAAAATACAATGCCAAGAGTAGAAAAGTCCAAATACTCTATCTTAAAAAACACCTGACTGAATTGACAAATATAAATATTCTGTATGTTTGCACTCAAAACACCACAAGATTAAAAGCTGGGCATCAAAGAGCTCATTTGAAAACACAACATAGTGGTTTTGATTTTTCCTTAATCAAGAACAAATTTGGTATTCAAATTGTCTTCTGACATTCCTTATACTGTGCCCCAGGTGGACAAAAGTTTTCTGTACTGTCCTCACAAAGACTGGCTGAATCCCACTGAAACAGCTTGCACACAAGGTATGTATTTTTACGTTTTGTGACTACTGGGGACAGATCAAACATTAATACAGATTCACAGGCTGATACTCTTTATCTGAAAATAGCCCTAGGAAATGGAGTTTTCCAGAAAAATGTTTATATTTCACTGCTTTCCAAAGTGTATGTAGACTGAAAGATCTTTGAAGCTGTGTTTTCAGGTTGGTTTGGGGTTTTCTGGTGGCTGTTTGGCTTTGCTTGTTTGTTTTGTTTGGTTAGAGTCAAGTTAAATGGTGAGTACATTTGACTGTAGCTTTCACATGAATCCATCAATAGTAAATAGCACAACTCAGTGACATCCTTTCACTATGCTAATCTCCACCCCAAATATCCTTGTGTACAGATGGTATGGAGATTCAGTCTTGTATTGATCTCTCTCTTCCTTCTTTCAGTAACATTGCATAGAATTAATTCCTCAGGGAAATGGTGTAGAGAAGCAGGTTACTGGAGAAACATGAGAACAAAAATGCTGTGTAAAAAGTGCTTTCCAGCTTCCAAACTAATGTCAAGTTCCTATTTTTAGCACTTCTGAAACATATTAAAGCCAAAATGCAGAAGAAAATACTTTATCTAAAGGCCACAGGAGGAGCAATTTTCAGAACTGGGACTGCAGCTTTGGAAATGCTGGTCACTGAGAATCACACTTCATCTGGCCTCCCTGCCAGAGAATGAGGGGACACACTAAATGGCAAATATCCACTCTTTATGTAACTGCAGTGCTGGAAGTCTCCTCATCTGAGAGCAGGTCAGTTTTTCTTTTCCTGCATGGTTACCACAAGCATGACAACAAGCTTGCTGATTTAGCTGAGAAGGTGTCAGGGCAGGACCAATTTGGAGTAATAGGAAGGAAGTATGGAGCCTTAACACAGCGGTCCACTGTGAGCTTTCTCTACATACCCCCCTTCCCCCAAAGTTTTTCTCAGAGTTTAGCCCCCACAAGTGGTACATCACCTTTGTAATGTTCTAGATGTTGCACTCAAGGTCTCAGGAATACAGTGCAAATCTGGATCTTTCACATTCCAGACAAAAATGATTGAAGTAGCTGTGAGGTTTAACTGCTTAAATATTATATGACTTACAATCCTCCAAACTATATTAAATATCCCAAGTTAAATCAGCACCAGTACTTATTAAATATCAGGTTTTGATGTATCTGAAGTCAACAACTGAACAGCAGACACATCAAAATCTGAGCAATAATGACCTTAGAGCTATGTATATTTATTGTGCACTGGATTTCCTGGCATGCTGAAGCCTAGGGGCAAAAAGTGCTGAACAAGTCGAGCTCTGAGGTTAATACTCAGACTAAATCACTGTCTTTAAAAACCATTTAAATCTGTGACTAAGTTGGAGAACATTTCACAGCTTTCCCTCTTAACAGTGAGGAATGCTAATAAGTCCTAGGTAGCTCCTTCAAATAAACTGGAAGATGCTTCTCTGCAAGAATTCTTATCCATATATTCACAGAGACACAGGGAAGCAGCTGCTGCATTTGGGAAATATATGTTTAAGAAAAACTTAGCCATAAGCAGCTGAGAAAAGGCACAATTCACCCATCCACTCGATATCTTTGTGATTGCAGTCTTGCTGTCCTGTATCTTGATAGTCCCACAGTTAGCTAGAATAGACACTGCATAAGGGAGTAGGAGCTGTTTCTGGTGATCTGCACCTTGTAAACCAGTTGGTAAACTGGCATGTGGATGGAGAAAGAGCTTCGTTGAGGAAACTGCCTGTCAGCTAGAAGCTGGAACACGTCTCTCTCTCTTCTAAGTTTGTTCTTAAATCTAATTTGAAAAAACATACTGTGAAATGTGCACATGTACCATGAAGGTGTGAGTGCTCATAGGAAGCACAGAAATGATTCCTGTAGCAGACAGCTCTTTCTGGGACACAAATGTGGTCTACAAAGTCATGTGCCTGCAGTAAGATGACAATAAAAAATGAGAGATCTGTCTTCCTCTTCCCAGAGTGAGGAATATGATGAGGAATTGATCTTCCCTTTTTCTCTTTCATACCCCCACATCAATTTAATGACTTTGCTGTTCAAGATTCAGGTCATGGTGTTGGCAAAACCCAGTGACAGTCCATGGAAAATCCCAAAGTGATGTTTCTGCCTATCTAAACTGTTAATTTTTTTGACTGTCTCTGAGGCTATTGTGTTGTGTGAGGTCAATTTCCTTTTTCTGAATCCTGCAGCTTACCAGTGTGTGGGAAAGAAAATAAGCACTTCCATCAAAGGGGTGTCCTGAGCTATTGACTCACGTGAGAACTACCATGATAAATCCTTGATACTTCTGCAAAATAGGCCAATCTATGACTGTCTTTTTCCTTCTGTTATAGTATACATACTATATGTTAAGAGGAGTGTGAAGTATATTGATTTTTTACTCATCAGCACACATTCCCAAGGAACTCAGAGTTTGGTGTCTCTATTATGCAGTTAATGAATGCGTCCATATTTAGTTCTCATCAGATTGAAACAGTTGCATGGCTTGATTTTCCATTGTTAACTAAAAAAGAGGTTTGGGAGGATGTTAAAGTGCACTGTAGAGCATCATCTTGTCCCTGTCCACCAACTACTGGAAGCATGTGCCTTGAGCAGGGCGGTTATCCCGAGTCCAAGCTCTTCACCAATAAAAGAAAGGAGCAGATTTCTAAACGGTTTATTTGATTTGAAACAGATAATCTCTGCCATTTTGTGAGTTAAAGAAATATTGTGTCCAGTCTTCTAGGAACACAGAAAAGCTGTATCTGCAGCAGACTGGGTGTCAATATATCTAAACAAGGACGAAGTTATTTATTTGTCAGATGGGCTGCAGGGAGGATGAAGAAATAAATCTGATGCTTTAGAGCTGCAATTTCCTTTCCTGTCCTCTTCAGCTGCCTCAGGGCTCTGCACAGCAGTAGCTCAGCCCTGTGGGCAGGAGCTCACAGAACCTCTCCAGCTCCTGGAGCCTCCATCTATCGGGAGACCCAAGCTCTGCTCTGAGCCTTGCAGGAGACTGGTGATCCTGCCCTGCCCACCTGCATCACCCTATCAATATTGCCCTCTCACTTACAAAAGCAAAACTCTTTCTGCTCAAAAAAGAATGTGCAGAGCATTCCTCTAATGCCTTTGGTAGGTGGGCTCATGCTGGGTGACCAGAACAACTGTTGGCTGAGGTCAGTCAGCCAGAAAACAATGTCTCCAGCCTCCAGGGGCTATAACTCTAACAACAGGATGAAGGCTGCTACACTGTACTAGGGACATTACATCTCTTGCAGCTGACCTCAATCAGCAGCCATGTAGACCACCTGGGGGACAGAGAGTGGAAGGGGTACAAAAGGTATTAAACCCAAAAGAGCAAAAGGAAGACAGCCTTGAACCCTCCAACAAAAGAAGGAAAGTTCTTGTAGGGCAAAAAGCCAGGTGATATTCTTTTAAACAGCTTTTTTTCCCTCCTTTGTACTTCAGCTGCTAAAACCTGTCTCATATCTGCAGCTGCATGGGGGAGATCCTCCAACCTAACTCCCCTGACTTAAAAAAAAAGATAGTATTACTCTTGTAGCTGCTAATAGAGAGCAGAGGAGAGAAAGAGTGAGAAAGAGACTTTTTTTGAACTGAGAAGTGTAGGATGTAGGAGGAATTAACTTGAGTTCTTTCTTGCTCATATGCACTCATATTTCCATGAGTCTGGCAAGACCACCATTGTGAGAGGGTCCAGAAATGAGCAGGTGTTATGTATTGGTAGCAGGATGTGTTACGTGTTAGTAGTGGTGCTGTTTGGCCACAGGCAGTGGTATTTGTATCTCTGTCTGAGCAATACCAGGAAAATGGTAAAAGTGAAAAAAATTTATCCTTTCTCAGTGGGGAGGGTTTTCTGGTCTGGGCAAGCTGTACAATGGAGGGGATTTGAGTAAGCAGGCATTTAGTATAAACTTCTGAGTTCTTCAAAACTCTCTTCAGCTGTGAGTAACATCACTTGGTTTTTCTAAGGGGCTTCATGAGATGAGCCTCCCTCAAACCCTTGGACAGGTTTAACTCACAGTTAGACACAAAATATATCATTAAAACTTTTTCAAACCTTAGTGTCTCAGCTTTTATGAGGAAAGATAGCTTTATATTAGGTGAGTCTGCTGTTGATACTGTGTCCTGGTTTTGGGCAAATTTTGGGAGGAAAATCTTAAATGAGGTTCTTCTAGAAAACAAATTCAAGTGCTCTTTTTTTAACTGGTTTGGGAAAAATATTTTCTTGAAGAAAAGTGGAAAAAACTGTTTATTTAGCAAGCAAAGTATTCACAAGCGTTAAAAAATGAATAATATTAAACAATAAAACCTCTCGCTGTTTGAAGAGATGGTAAATGCAGAAAGTCCTTGTCGTGGGGTGTAGCTTGGCCCACTCAGTCTCTTATCAGTCCCTCCAGTGCTGGAATATGCCACATCCCAGCCCCTGGTGGGCCACAAGTGTGAGCTCCTGGGGTTTGTCTGGGTTCTCAGTCCAGAGCAGGGCTGATCTGTTCAAAGAAAAAGAAAAGCCACAGTCTGGGGATCTTCTCTGCCTCAGCTGGCTAAAAACAAACTAACAACAAAGGAGAGCTCTGTCCCGCTGTCTGTCCGTGCTGCAGACAGCACGGCCCAGGAGCAGAAGGCAGAGGAGTGAGTGCGGTTTCCAAAAATAAACTGCAGCTTCTCCCTTCCCCCCTTTGCTCTTGGAACCATCTTAAATGTGCAGAACTCAATATCCAGCATAAACACAACAGAGGTCTGGGGATACAAGCATCATAAAGTCACCCCAGGACATACTGCTATTGATAATAATGGACAGAACAAAGATCACTAAAATTTTATTACAGCCATGCATGCTGCTACATATTCACAGAGAAGTACAATTTAAACTTGTTTTACAAAAGGAAGTTAAGGCAAAGAAATCTGGATTCAGCTTATTTTAGGCATGTAAAAGAGGCATTTAATTAGAATTGCAATTATTCTCTTCTTCCCCGCTAGTCAATGGAGAAAGACACACATATCAAAAGACAAATAAACCTGTATTTAAAACCTGAATTGTCTCCCAGATGTCCCTCTCTCACTACTCATGAGCAAGAGAACCTAAAGCAATTACAATTTTAATTAGATGCCTCTGTTGTATCCCTCAAATTTGGCTGGGTTAAATTGGACAAAGAAACTAAATGTCCAGTGAACATGAGTCAAAGCATGCGGCTGGGAGCCAGTTTGAGTTCATTGCTTGATTGCAAATAATATTATTCCTTTTAAAGTCTGTTGCTGAATTACACAGGCTACGCTCAGGAGCCTGAGGAAAAATTTAGTTAAATTAACACTGAAGTAATTTTTAATATTTTTTTCTTTTTTAAAGGTTTTTATCTTTATTATAAACTTCAAAAACTTCAATCTGGAGGAGCTATGAATTTTCTAATGGTGACAGGTATCAAAAAAAAAAGCAGAAAGAAAATCAGTCAAACAACCATAAGAATAATTGCACTATAAGCTAATGATTATAAAATTAATGATAAGGAATAGCAACTATTGGGTTTTTACCTTTCTCATTTTTAGTAGGATAGGAAAATAAAGAGCCTGCAATTAAGATGATAGTATTGATGTAATTAATAACACTGAACTGATCAGAAAAATCTCTCATGCTAGTTTATATCTTGCAGCATTACACCCAATAACAAAATAAACTGTTATTTTCTTTCTTGTGAAAGCTTCTGGATCAGCCAAAATAGGGCGTACCTGTAATTGTCTGACGTCTGGACCCAGCCAAAAGATGTTTGAAACCTTGAAATTAGTTCCAGAGTCTGATAGAACTGCCTGTTTTCCTTACCTTTTAATGCAACCTGCTATAAAAAGACAAGATTACAATGTTCAATGAGTTTTTTTCTTTGGAAATGGAGATGAGCTGGTTGAATTTAGGATGACCAGCTAACCACTTTAGCTGGGCAAGACTTAATAGCAAACTGTAAAGGGAATAAAAAACTCCCATGAGATACCCTCCCCTTGTCTCAGCCTTATTTTGTTGCTCAGAAGAGCTAGAGGGAGGCATTTGGATAATCTTCATGGATGACGCATTGCAGTTGGTAGGTACAGAGGGGTCACAAGTGGCTACTTCAGCAATTTGTTATGAGATATGTTCACATAGAGCTCTGGAACAGAGAGAACATGAGTTGGGAAAACTTTGGTATAGTTACAAAGTCCATGAGTGGCATTCCAAGGCTGACCACAGGCTAATTATTCACTATCTCTTCTAGCCTGGAAAAGTAGGCATCAAAGAAGTAGAAGTCGGATCAGAAGTTACGTCTGGAAAAAGGCTTCTTTCTACCAGAGAGAACACAAGGGAGTCTGTAACTATAGGTGGGCTCAAGTCACACTGAATAATTTCATAGAAGAGGAATCTATTGAGCATTACACAGAATTTACATGACATTTGCAATAAAAATCCATTCAAATTTGGGAATTCTCTGAGTTGAAAGTAAGTGAAGACTAGGGCAGTACTGAAGCAACTAACACATACACTTTCTCTCTTCTTTCTCACCCCCGGACATCCTTGCTGGCCGCTCCTAAATGGACAATGATCAGGCCCAGTATGGTCACCAAAATTCTGCTTCTATTACAGCAGAATCTTTGTCTTATGAGGATGTTGATAATGAGTGAGAAGTACTTTAGAAGGTTGTGGCTACTCACATGAGCACCTATTTAATGACAAGGTTTGGGGTTTTGGGAGAATGTATCAAGATTTATTGAGTAGTTCCTTTTTCCTGTCTTTTCAAACAATTATCAGGGAGAGATTATCTTAAAATACCACATACGGAATCTACCTAGGCCACAATAGAATCAATTAAAAATGGTTACAAGTAAAACAGGTCCTCTGAATTTTATATTCCCCTATTTTTAGATCGGATATTTGGGAATAATTTTATCATTTGTAAAAAATTTTTCTGCACTAACTAAAAAATCAAAAGAAAGACTAATAGTTATTTTACCAGTTCTGCCTTACAGAAAGCACTATGAATGCCACACAGAAATTGAAATCAGAGTATTAATTTTACAAAAAACCTCTGACACCCACCTTACACGTCCCTTGTAAGAGCAGCACAATTTCATTAATTGTTCAGCAATCCAGTTTTGAGACATAGTACTGCAAAAAATAATAAAAAAAAGGTGGTGAAGTCATGTGCATTTACTAATTTTCTAACCCTTCAGATGAACGCACTTTTTACTTATGCGCACAGAAGTCCAAAAAACTGCTACACTACCTGTATACAAAACCATTCTCAAGGGCTGGACAAAACTATGGAACCAAATCCTATAAAATTTGTATGAAGATCTCTGTAAATGTCACCAGCCTATACTTCCAAAGCATGAAGCATTGCATCATCTTGATTTTCCAAAAAAAATGTTTCATTGTACGTTTAAGAATAACAGCAGTCCAAAGTATATGAAAATTAAAACCTACTCTGAATGCTTATTCCAGAAGGAGGATGGGAAGAAAAGGGATCACTGACACCACTTAAACAGTTTTTTTTCAGCCCAGACTGAAACTGCTGAGAGGTCATATAGCAGTGAATAGAAAAGAATCTGAAGAAAATAGAAAGCAAACTACTAGACGTATATTCAAAATATGGGAAAATTTTGTAAAATGAGATCTGTCAGGAACAAGATTTTTGGCATAGTGGTTTCTATTTTTTTGGTAATCTTTATTATTTTCCTACACATCTGAATACTTGTGTGTGTGTAGCAGAGTCCAACACTTATATACAACAGTATATAAGATGTTACATATACATTACAAGATGATGGCATTTTTTAATTTTTTCCAGAATTTCCATATACAAATTCACATATTATATTAATTTACATTATAGCTAAACTATGTATGCAAAAAAAACCAAAACAAACCCAAAACCTTTTCTAGTTACATTAACATGGATTTTGGCTTACTGTTTACTTAAAACCAAGCTTCCTAGTCAAATCTGTGCTTGCCCTTGTGTGTTGTAATTTTTGAAACAGAACAAAAGTAGCAGATTGCAGATGATTCCCACCTAACATGTTGTAATCTTAAATCCTTTAATCTTGTGTCACAGCCGAAGGTTAGGTTGACCCATGTGATTCTCAACAAAACAAATGGTGGTGAAGGAAAAAGCTAAGGATATTCTTGTGATGAACCTTTGTTTAATTCTATTTTGGAGAAAACAGTAATCTCTCTCAGTTGGATGGTGATGGAAAACTGCAAAAACTTATATAGATACACAGTGCTGTATCATTTTTGGCTTAATAAAAGTAATTCACATGCGGGGTAGTGAACATAGGGAAAGTTATGGAAAACATTTCTCACCCAAGGACAGAGTACCAGATGTGCTAAGACTTATGGGAGCAATCAAAGGTGGCCAAGACTCTGCTGTGGGGCCTTATTAAGTTAGACTGTGATCTAGCACCTTCAACTTATTAAGCTGTCGGGAGTTTCAGTGATTAAAACCAAAGAAAGGTCACTCACAGACCTTCAGCATTTCCCTGGACTGGTATTTTCTTTTAGGCCTTGGACCCTAATGAAGGCACTTCACTTGGTACGTGGATTTTTTTAAATTGGTCTTTTGAGCTGGATTTCTCCATAGCTTGAGAAAATCTTCAATAGATTTTGCTTCCTCAGAACTCTGCATACAGTTATCAAAAATCCCAACCAATAGCAAGAGATGAGGCCTTATAAGATGGCTTTGCATATCATCACTGCTGAGATCAAAGGAACAGGTTAATGAGGATCTGGAGTAGTTTAATTATGTCCTAGGTAAGAAGTGGGGGTTAGTGGCTGTAGGTGGGACCATTATAAATAAGCTTTCAAAGCTCTGATAGATAGAGTCTAATGTTTGTAAAAGGTATGATAAAACTAGTATTTCTTATGGATTTAAGGTTACCAAAATCAACCCTCTTGTCCTAAAAAGTCATGCAGCAGGAGCAGACATTAATGTGTTCCAAGTACAAGTGGTTTCAATGCTATTTTCTGAGCCCTTTTCAGGGGTAAACATTGTTTTATCTACAGGATCATATATATCACTGCTTACAAAACCTTAATTTTAATACTACTGTGGAGTGTGGTTTTCATGAAAAAAAGTGACCTTTTCGTGCCTGGATGCCTGACACTGTTAAGAAGTTACATCTCTCTTCATTAGCTGTATTTCTTTTTATTTAATTATTTATTTATTTTTTACTATTTAATGATTCCTATATTGGTTATAATGGCATATTTAGGGTGGACTAGTACTTTTGCAATAATGTGTACCTTGTTGTTGCAATGATATATTACAGGAGCCTGGCACATAGTGCCTTTATATTACAATATTACTGTATTAAATTCAGTCTGGTTGGTCTCATATTATGCAAGATAAAGAAGGAAGCTTTACACTCCTTACAATCTAACAAACAAAAAATACTACCCTATTACAAAGCACAACATGCTTCTCTGTGAAGATTCATCCCCTCTTTCATTTCCTTTTTAAAAATTGTTGAGTATTAAGTGTTCCAAGATCATTGGGATGACTATTGTAGTAATTTTTAATATGTTTTTTTATACTGATATAGTGGTATTCATTATTGCTGGATGGATATATATGAAAGTTGAAAGAAATTCACATGATCAGTTTTACCACTGAGGATTAAAAAATTAGAAGTATTTAATCCTATTATTTAAAATAAAATGTGTGTTTCCATCATCTCAAGATGATTCTGTACTCATGTTGTAATTCTGCTTTTTACTCATTGCATTACAGGACTCCCTGCCCCAGGGGCTGATTCCATGGGTCACATGTGACCACTCAAGTTCACATAGAAATCCTGCCTAAGTGGATCTGGGAGAGAAAAAAGGAGCTGGGAGTAGTGGCTGTGCTTGTTGTGGAATGCCACATCAAGTGGATGCTCCTGCCAAAACATTTTTGGGGTGGCACCTGCCATATTGAGGTGGTGACAAAAAGAGCAGGGATGTTACTGTTCTCACCTATCTCCTTTTTGTCTCATGAGACAGTACTCCAGTGAATGAAGATTTTGCCACAAGAATGAAGATGCTGCAACTCTGTTTGGGGCTGAAATATAATCTGTAATGCCCAGTTGTATTTTCTTCTTTTTATTTTTTATTTATTTATTATAATTGTTGTTTTTTTTTATTGTTTACTGACTTTAGACAAATATTTCTGGTGTTTTAATGATGAGTTTTAGTTTTAAATTATGATGTATGTATCTATGAAAACTGATGTATCCTGCAATGCACACTGAGTGTTAGAAGAAAAAAGCCTTTGTCTCCACAAAGCTGGTGAGAAAAATGTGCCATTTTGTCCAGTGTTTGCCCAAAAATTTCCTGACTTTTTCTGGAACTACAGGGTACTCTGCCATATTTGGCTAATTACCCAAAGGTTTACATTAGATTAAAGAACATGGCTGCTGAAATGTGGAGAATTTCCTGTATCTTGGTTCACACCACTCTCAGTCTGTTAGATTGGAGTGACCCTCTCAGGGCTGCTTGGCTTGACAAATGCAATGCGTTATAGAAGAAAGGACAAATAAATACCTATAATAATTGCTATGCCTAAAAGTTCAATAGATTTTTCAAAACTACTACTCTGTTTATTAATTTTTTTTTTTCTGAAGAATACTCTGGGTCTTTTATCATAAGATTTATTTTGGGGCAGATAGGCAGTAATCAAAAATCTTCCTACTTTTACAGCTGTGAGCTTCTTGTGCAAACTAATCTTTCTTTAAAAAAAGCCCAAATAAATGACATCCCCCCACTACTATAGCTGAAGATATGAAGCTTCTGAAACAAACAGATATAAGAAAATCAACATGAGGTTTTACATTCTACTTCAGTCAGCTTTCTGACTTTTTAATATGACAGGAACCTATTATTAATAGTTCTTACTTGCCAGAAAATCCTACCAAGATCTTTTGCGATATGTAAATGTAGCTGAAACAAAATGTCATGGCAATGGCTTGAAGAACACCAGAAGAAAGATACCACTGAGATATATAATAAAGAGAAAGGAGCAAACATCCCAGAATGATGAGCCTCTTCTCATGTATTTGTGCAGGACTTGGAGAGAGCAGATTAAAGACTAGACAGGAAAAGGGCAAAAGATCTCTGCATGTGTGCATCCAGGAAAAACACTTGCTTTGCTCTTGCTGGTCTGAAGCAGTTTTTTTCAGAGACTATCACTTAATTACTGATTTAGCATAGCATGGCAAATATGGTGACACATACAGAAAACATTCCTTTTTTGCAACAGGTTGTGAAATACAATGTTAATTGGGGTTTGCCTTGTGAAGCAGGTTGTCTGCAGTGTACAAAGCCTCTTGGAAGAGGATGACCAAATTCAAAGAAGGTGGTAACCTACATCTACTTTTCCATCTCATTATAAAAGAATGACAATAGATCCAACAAACATATAACAAAACTATTTATGGGCTACGGGGTTTTTGATTTGTTTTTGGTTTTTTGGGGAATGAAGCAAAAAAAGCGTGTTTCTGACATTGAGTTCTTTTCTAACTCAATAACTTCCTTCAGACCCAAACATATTAAAATGGATATTCTTTTAGCTTTGAGACAAGATCAAGCAGCCTTATATCAAAGCTTGTGCTACAAGCTTATGAGGGAGTTAGAGTAGATATCATTCATAATTGACTGAACTCAGCTTCCAGCTATGAGTACATACAAGATATTTCCTTTATAGGTACAGCTGTCCACTGAATTCCTTGGCCAATCAATTCAGTTAACCACCAGCTATGGTGGCATTTAAGGGAGCTATTTTCCTAATCTTTTAAAAGTCATGTCTAATGAGGTGTTTAGTAGCCATATGGAAGACTTGTGACACAAGGTACAGAATGCTGTTGCTGTTGGGCTGGGAGGGGGCTTTGTGTATTTATTGCATTTAATGTTATAGCAGATGCTTTAATAACTTAGGTTTGTCTTCCAGTACTCTACATAACGAAGGAGTGGGAAAATAGTTTGGGGTGCTGCAGATAGGAAAACGTTCCTCTAATCAACTGAAAATTGCTGCCTTCCTTTAAAATGGTATTGCTTTTTAAAGAGAAACCACCATGAATTACCTGCTGCTGACAGAAATATTTCCTATTTCCTACACTGTCTATGTAGGAAATTTGCTTTAGTAGTAGGAAGCAATTTCTGAGCAGTTTATAAACATGTCTAATTAATGGTGAAACATAGCTGATTTCTCTCTACATCTTGATTAAAACCTCTGTCAGGTAGGTTAAAGGCCTCATTATACAATTTTTCAGAAATCTCCACTGACCTGTGGGGACACAGCTTTTCTTATACATCAATAGGCCTTCACAAGTAATAATATATTCATTTTAATTCAGAGAAGACATTTTTGGCCTTCTCCAAACCATTTTTGATAAAGTATTTTTCACCATTACCATTTGCAGCCATAGGAATATGGTTTTACATATGGAAAGATTATTTTCAAGTGGGAAGCTTCAAGGAATTCAATGCAAATTGAAGCTTCTTTTACTCAGATGTTGCTTTTGAGATAGCTTAAAATGTCTGTTCTTTTTACAGGCTGATGGATGTTCACTGCTTCTAGAGCAAGGCAGAGCTCGCACATTGTGTTCATTGTATCAAGTTCATTTTTGCAATATCAGGTCTGCACATGAGAGCTTTGGGACTTTAGGAAGACTGTGGGGCTCTGCTTCAAAGGGGATGAGAATTTTGCAAGCACCCTTCCTTTCTCCAGAGCCATTGTATTTTCCACACCCATTGCTGGCAGGTTGCTCTAAGATGTGAAATTTGGAATTTGTGTTTGAAAGCATGTGTGCCCACAGTAGTGATGAAGGTTTTGGGTCCAAAATGTTGCTTTATGGAAAGGCCCCCATATAACAAATTCTGTGTTGAGCTTCATAGCGTAACTGTTATTAAGCTTTAGCAGGAATTCTCTGTAATGTGTGCACAAGGATCAAATACCTTATTCTGGCCAAGAGCCTATGGTAGCTCACATTGAAGGACTGCAGAAATGCTCTGTGCCATGATCAAAGCTGGGTGTCTGACACCACAGAAATTGCTCACAGAAATGTTCTGTTTAGGTTACCCTAAAAGAAGAAATAAAATCCTTCATTTCCTATTCTGCATTTCCAAAAAGTGTTTACTTTAGGTGCAGGTAGAGGCTGCTTTTGTTAGAGCTGAATTTTATAGTTTATTTAGAGCAAGAAAAGTGCAGCATTTCCTGTGTATTCACAGTTTACATCAAGGGAAGTCCCACTAGCCCACTTAGATATTGCATTTAGGTAAATAGGTTGTATTAAAAAAATATTTTAAAAAAGATGCAATTTCTCTTGGACAGAGGGCTGATCTGCCTTTTATTTTTGCTTAACTCTGTTTAGTATGCAGGGTGGGCACAATGCCATGCTGACTTTTAACCTCACTAGAGAGTGGACACAAAAGTTGACTGTGGGCCTCGAGGGAGCATAGAGCTCTAATGGCAATTTGAGTGTGAAATGTGGTCTCTGGAAGAAAGGTCACCACATCTGCACAACCCCTTAGAGTCAGGCTTGGGGCACTGTCTGCCTTCAACTAAAGAGACATTTTGCTGTATCTTGAGGTTGCCTTAGTTGGAGGTATAGGAAGTACATAACAGAATCAGGGGAGCTGAGTTATGTTTGTGCATGTTTGTCTGCACTCTGCATCCTGAGACTTTTGAGAAGCCAAATTAATACTACAACTGTGTCCTGTGCAGCTGCTGTGTTGTCTTGTTCTGTTACAATAATGAATTGAAGTCTCACAACAAGAAGCATAAGTGCTGCTCAGCCCATAGTATTCTATCAACTTTAACTGGTTATATCTATCTAAACCCCACCATCAACTAGAATTGTGCAGAAGCCTACAGCAGACAGACCTTTTGTGGCCCTCAGCTCAAAAATCTGAAAGCAGGGTGCTTTTTAGTGCCCTAGGGTCTACGATGTCCTTCTTCAGTGACACTGTGAAAATGGGTGTGAATGGGGTTGAGCTAACAATTTTGCAGCACAGCTTTTCCCTTGGCACTGATGCTTTGGATGGCACAGAAACGGCCCTCAAGCTAGGTAGCCATGGGCAGGAAAAGCACAGCACTGCCTGCAGAAAATGCAGACAGCACAGAAGAAAGCAGAGAGGCTTGACAAAATGTGCCAGGTCTAAAAATTCATGGACTTTGGAGGGCATTCAAGGCTGCCTCACCTTTATGGCAGAGAGATAGGAGGAAATCCTAATGGGTTTTTCCCACTTATTTTAACCTGAACTTAACTGGAGAAAAATTCTAGATGAACATTTTAGTCCTCCCTACACACAGCTGAATTTTGAGCCTTGAGAAGCCTTTAGCATCAGTCCCTAAAACAGGTTTCCTCTTGTAGTAGTCATCTGGGTTTGCACAGCAGAAAGCTGAAAAATGTTGCAACAAAAAGAGAAAGTTTTTCTCTTTTAGAGAGGGGGAAACTGAGGTAGAAATTTATGCAATGACTTGTAAAATGATGCAATAATTAACAAAGAAAAAGAAGGTGCAACACTGCATTTATTTTCTATCTTTTCCAAATCCACAGAATAATTTTTTACTCTTATTTTCCATTTCTCAAATAACCAGTTTGCACTGCCCTCATTGGCCTGTTAGAGGGTAGACACTTTGACATTGAGAATTTTAGAGCTTTAATTTCCTTTTAGAACCACAAGGTTAAGTATAAAAGAAGGTGAAAAAAAGAAAGATATCTTCCTGGCTAAAATATTCTGTTGTGTCAAGGTTGGAAAAACCAAACTTAGCTTTTATAATTAAAGTAGTGTCATGTCCAATTTCCCTTCCTACCTCTGTCTAAATTCTGAAGTGTTTTGAAGTAGCAGATAGCTGCAGTGCAATACAATCTGCAGAATATCAGCACTATTTTCAAACATGTGGTAATATTTTGCCACACACATTAAACTGACCCAACACTAACAGCAAACCGCTTCAAAAATAAAATTAACTTTGACAACTCCTATAGGTATTTCGCTTTATGTTATACTCAAGAGTACTGACTCTTCCTGAGACTTGAAAAGAGCACCGTGCTTACCCTTGTCCCAGTTGATATGATTAAGTGGTTTTTATTACAGTCAGCAAACAACAGGAAAAATTTGGGTTTCGAGCCACACGCCCAAGCCCCCTATATTCCTGTGAATTAACACCTAGAAAATGCTTTTGATGGATACAAATCCTTTTTTTATGATACATCATTTAGAAGGCTTTACTCCTTTTACTGTGGCTTATTAAAGGCAGATATATGAGCCTTATTTCACCCTGATCAACATCACTGGCAAATTCCAATTGATTTTGCTCAGAAACAGGATTTGGCCTTTCATTGTCAAAGATTTCTTTTGAGAGCTGACATTTACATGGAATCCCTCTTCCTTGTAAAGTGATTTATTACAAATTACAGCGATTATGTCTAAACAGCATAGACATGTTTTAAAAACTGACTTCTTTTGTCAATTTATTACACTTGAAAATTAATAACATTCATGGGAGATAAGTAGGACAAAATGGGAGAGCTAGAGAGCTACTACCTGGTTTCAGTTCTCAAATTAAGGCTTTTTTTGCCTGTTACTAACCAAAGACAAACTACATTCCACTTGATTAATTAATGATAGGAATTGCAAGGAAACCATGCAAAAATTTAAACTGTGCTTTGAAATGACAAATATTTGTCTTTTGATATTCCTCACTACAAGTATGAAATAGAATTTATTGAAGTTCAGCAACTGTATAAAAGCATTCTATAGCTAGAACACAGAAATGATTTAGTAAGTTCTATGAAAAGTCAATTTGCATGACATCAGCACCTAGCCTATAACGGGTGGTAATGGATTGTTGGCTTGATTTTATACCACTTGACATCAGATTACAATACAATGAATAAATGTTAACCTATAATCCCTTTAGTAAAAGCTGGCATTGTTTGTCTTCTCTTGTAGAGACCACATTGATTTTCTTTTATTGGATGCTCAACTGCTGTGCCTCAGATTGATTACTTTGAATTAAATGTGCAGAGAACATTTTTATTATTCTAAACCTGGAGTCTTAACATTAAAGGGATGCCCCACCCCCTGCTACACTGCTAAAAGTGTGCTCTACCATTTAATTTGGATTTCTTTCATTTTCTCATTTCTTTTCAGGGCTGCTGCGATGCTGACCCCTGCTCTGCCCCTCTGCCCCTTGACCCTGACACATCTGACCAGTGATGACTCTGAGGGTGGCAAATTAATAGCAGCATTGCTTGTTAATTGCATAAGAGAAAAGCCAAAAATTTATGACCTCAGTCATGGCCATTGCTTCCCTTTGACCCCCTTCTCCCACAAGGCTTTAGCTGATGGTCACATCTGTGGTTTTTCTGTATCCTACATATTTGCCGTATAATTATTCACCATCAAACCTTATTAATCAAATCGATGCTCTGTTTTAAATGGAAATTGCTGGATTAATACAAGCATTCATTTCATCCTGAAAATCTTGATGGCTTTAGCGCATGGAATACAAGTAGAATATGAAAGAAGAGATGTAGAGACCTGATTGAATTAGGAGAGGCATGCTGCACATTAAATTACATATGCCAGCAGGGGTCCTTGCTTTTATAGTAAAATACTTCTGTTGAGTGTATACATATAAACCTCCTGTGATTTCTTTACACTAGTCACTGCTCTTGCATCAAATAGGGTTAGAGTGGCCATTTATATTTCTAAATACATTTTTTTTTTTAATGTGATCTGGTATTTGAAAAGTGTTTCATTTTTTATTTCTTCAAACAAAACCTTAACAAAATAGCAATTGAGTTGTTGTTACTTCTTACTGGTTGAAGATATTGGTTAAGGAGATATCATTTTCTCCACTTATTATATTCAGTTTCAAGGAATAAAGAGCATCAGTGAAAAAAAAAAAGGAAGAAAGTAAGTCATGAGGAGTGTTTTTTGTCAAAATGTAAACATTTTAAACACCCTAAGCCAATTGCCATTTACCCGCTTGGGTAATTTCTGGCCTCTTTTCAAATTTGTCTAAGTTTTCAGTTTCCTGCCAGTGAACCCATTGTGTAAAGGGCCAGGTTGGAAGTTAAAAAGTGATAAACTGTGAAGTTAAGAAAGAACATAGACAGACCACTGATATTACAAACAGATTTGCTGAGCTGTTTGCAGTGCTTCTTTGGACATGACTTGCATGTTTGTAAAAACTCTTTGTAGACAGGTGTTCCCATTGAAATCTGCACTTGGTAAATAAGGCTTTTCTGTGCCTTGCAGCCGGGGACTGATTTTTGATTGTTTGATAGCAGGAAGTGGAGAGGAAAAAGAAGAGGTGATGTCATGTTCCAGCTTTTTAAATCAAGACCAGAAGACATGGAAAGGAGAATGGGAGAATGGGAAAACAAACCTCAGTAGATTTTCTATCTTGCAAATGCTGAAGTACAGCAAATCATTTTGGAGCCCATTGACTGCCATTATTATTTTGAGACCTGAACACCAAGTTTTGCATACTTACCTCTGGGTAATATATGTTTAAATGTGGACCTCCCTGCCACATTCTACCTCTTGCCATGTGTTCATATAATTAGATAAAACCCAACCCCTAAAACAAAGGAGAGTGATGCATTTTTTTGTGTTCATGAAATTCTGCTCATGTTGTTTTCAATTAATTATATCATTAATTATCCTCTATCAACAGGCATTCTTAAGGAAATCAAAGTTTTCTCAAAACACATATCGGAATGCAAGCACAGTTCAGAGCAGGAAACTAGAGCAGACCTCTCTCTCTCTTCTAGCTCAGCTTGAGCTCTACTGTATTTCAGCACCACAGCACAGTGCAAAAGCACAGATGACATGCTCTCCGAATGGGAGTCATCAGTAAAGATTTCTGTATGTCCCTACTTTCAATGTGGCATGATAATTCAGAAGAGATTTATCCTTAAAATCCTCAGAAAATGCATTCTATAACTAATAAAATTATGTGCTATCATGCAAATCCAGTCTTAATACAAGATTGAAATTACTCAAAAGATGTTTACACCAATGTAGTAATGGAACTGCATTTGGCAATCACAAAAACAAGTTACTATGGTTTATTTTATGACATAAATTATTTCATTTTAATATCTTTCCTGTCAAATTAGATGAATTTACTTACCAAACTTTATACATAGTACATGATTAGTTGTAAAAGAAGATTAGTTGTAAAATAAGTCAGCTTAACATCCAGACACAGGATTTTAATAACAACTTGATATACAAAGACTGTCAGGTGCTGTCTGCTAGTGAGAAATAAATAATACCCTAGATCCTTCACTATAATTACCATCATTCACTGTATGCACAGGATCTGCAGTGTGGCTCAGGCTGACATGGAGTCAGAAGTGCTTACATCCCTCACCTGGCTCCCAAAGAAATCTGTATACAAGAGAGAAACAGTGGTGGGTGATGGGAAGATACTCACTAGACTGAGACTCATAGGTGACTTTGCACATTGGTTCATATAATGATAGTAATTAAATGAAAGCTTTTTTCTGTATAATTTTTCATTATTTTCTTTTTTTTCATTCAATTTTCCAGGTCACTTAAAAGCACACAGACATATGATTGTGTAAAGAGAGATCCCTTTTCTTTCCCAGAGTGAGAAGTCTCAATCCATGTGCCGGTTGTGTTTCCTGAACACCAAAAAAGTCACATGTTTGGTGATGTAGACCCAGTGATTTCTTTCTCCAAAACGGCATGCATTGTGTATTTTCTGCAGTTCGATTTCTCTCTTACTAAGAGAGGAAGAAAGTATATCCATCTTTTCACACATATGGGCCTTGGAAACGTAACATTGATATCCCAGTCATGCTACCAACACCACTTGCCATTCACTCAGGTGACTTGAAATAAAATAGTTGAAGTGCGCAAGCTTACGCTTATGTTTGAGTTAGTGGGATACAAACATTATTTAGCAGATTTGTTAAATGATAAATCCTTGAATTGAAATCCAAATGCTATACCATAATTTCTCTTCTGTATGTAGCATGCACTAGGTATTATTTCCAAGCATAAATCCTTCTAAATGATTGAACAAAAAAAACCTTCCAACTTTCTGGAGGTCCCTTGACACAAAGAAATTAAATTTTTGTGATGAATAAACTTTGTGAGGGTTAGGAATAATAACAGAACAAATACTTTCTATAATAGACTACAAATTACATGTTGTATTGTAAGAGAATCTAGCGGAATAAATAACATTCAAAGGATGAGCTTTCGGTTGTCCTCATAGTACAGTAAAATATAATAAAAAGCATGTCCTAAGTATTTAGCCATATAGATAACAAGCTATAAAACATACAATGATCAACTCAAATCTCTGAAACACATAACTGATAACAGCTAAACATTTTTCAAAGAAAATATTTTCAAAGTGATCACGTTTTGTATTTTGCTATTTATAGCAAAAAAACATAAACCAGAAAAGCAAACATACAACAAAACAGCAACACCTCTAAATGACAGGTTTGTGCAAATTGCATACAGCTCAGCACTTGACTGACTGTATCACATTGGAATGGGCAGAGCATGGTCTTGGACACCTGCCTTCATATAAAAGAAATGACTAAGGAATTGACAAACCCGAGATATTTTCCACATGCAATTTATGTATCTGTTTCACAAGATTTCTAACCCACTGACATGATAGTGGAAATAATCACAGACTAATTTTCTACAAGCTGACCATTTAAGTGTAGATTGCCCTTTGGAAAATGCTCACATTTTAAATTCACATATTACTTGGCTTTAACAACAGAAAAATGCAGCATACTGAAGATTTAGATCAACCCAATATCCTTCCTCACATCAGCTCCTCAAATAGTCCAGGACATCTCAACAAACACTTGAAATGCTACCAAACCCCAGCCGCCACTTCACATGATTTATGATGTCATTAATGTCAAGCTATCAGTGGACAAGAGTAAAAGAGACAACAGCAAAGCTGACTAAAAACAAATAGTTTTGATTAAACTCAAGGACGTTTGGTACAGCTTTCAGCAAAAAGGCATTAATCATTTCCAAAGCTGACCTTGTTTTTTTTTCATCCCAAATGCAAAAATAATATGTGTAGGGATTCCAGCAAAATCTTTGAAGTCTACTGTCAATGTAGCTGGATTCCCTTGTTAAGGCAATAGTAATTAATAGCAATGCCATCACCTTTTTTCTTCTGGGGGCTTTTTTGTTGATAACAACAAAATTGAGCACCCTAAAATTGCACCCTGTTTTTGACTCTATTATGGTATGAAGAGTGTTCTTTTAGACTGAGGCATTTTTCATCCCAGTAAGAGATTCCAATAGTATATTAAAGGAGATCATTATCCACAGATACACATCACCCCTAAAAAACACCCCATAGCAGACAGGCAATGGCAATACAGCCTAATGATAAACAAAATATATTAAAATATGAAAGGAAGAGGAAAAAAAAAGAAAAGTAAGTATGCCAAGTGGAATGAACTATTTCCATAGAAAAACTCTATCTGTAGAAATGCAGAACTTCTCTTGAGGTCTTTAGCTTACATTTCTAGAACTAGAAAGGTGAGTAGTAGACTGGATTATTATCAAACACAGAAAAATATTTTGTTGTCTTTCTTCATGCTGTTTTTCCTGTTTGTAAGACCATAAATTTATGTATTGGTATAATGTGTGCCCACATTAATCCTGTGTATATATGTGTGTATTAATAGGGAGAATAGAAAGCATAACAGATTTTTTGACTGTTATTTAGGCAACCTCAGACTGGATGCAGACACCTCAGGAAACACATTCCAGGTCTATGAGAGATCTACTGCAAGTATTTAAAATGAAGATGGAAAGTAATACTTCAAGCTTTAAAAACATTACTAAACCCCCTTTTTCATAATAATGGGTATTATTTTTGGAGCTAATGAGGATTTTTATGAAAAATTATCTTCCCTAGAAGAGGAAGCTTCCCTAGAAGCTGCTTCCCTCTAAATCTTGAAATCTTTACAAAAAAATCTCAGTCTTCTGCTCTCTCTGATTCTAATAATCAGCTTATAGTATTATTATTTCATAGTCTATGGCAAGAAGGTTAAATATGTTCTTTCAGCAAACATGCATTTATAACTTAGCATGCAATTACAGAATCACAGAATATTCTGAGTTGGAAGAGACCCACAAGGAGCACGAAGTCCAACACCAATAAACAGCCCACAGAAGGATCGAATCCATGACCTAGGTGTTTATTAGCACCATGCTCTAACAAACTAATCTCAGTCAATTAAATTACTAATGTAAAATTGCAGGAGAGCTATTATGGCTTCAGGATAAAATAATTAAATGATTGAATGTCAATTTTATTTCTTTATACAAGTACCTAAAACTTTCAAAATTTTGATATAATTTTATTATAATATGTAATCCAAGTACTGTCTCACACTCCTCTGGTATATACTATGAAAAGGAGTGATACCCACCACTTCCAGCTGCAAATGTTTTCTCAAAAGAGATTTGAAACAAAAATTTTTGTTTCTAAAACTGGTATTTACTCTGATTAGTGAAAACTTTCTGCTTAGCACTTTTATGGGAAAAAGACAGGCTGTTTCAATTGTGCATGAGAACATTTGTAATATCACCCTCAGAGAATAATAAACAGATACGAGAGGTTGAAATTCTGACATAGTTTACAGAACAATAATCCAAACATCTGTTATAATGACAGGGGATTTGACCAGAATAGAGAGTACATGGGAAAGCTATGCTACTTTTAGTACAGTTATAATGTTAAATCAAAGCACTGCAGCTCAAGGCAGCTTGCTGCTAATATAAACAATTTTCTACATATTCCTGGGCCACAAGCCAGAATTCAGGATTCAGTTACAAGCACAAGGTCAAGAGGGAATCAACTGTATGAAATTTACTGTGTATGAATCAAAATAATAAATCGGTAATTAAAAATAAAAACAAATTAGAAGGTATACTCTCACTTAACTCATCAAATAAATTTGCTGAGTAACTTCAGGCTCTGAATATATTGTAAGATCTGTAGAGGTTTTAATGCATTTATTGCTTAAATCCAGAGCATCATCTTTTTTGAGTCAGGCTTAGCAAGTCACCTTTTTATATGTACTTCTTTCTATAGCCAACATCTGACTACAATTATGAAGGTAAATATTTAATCATGTCATTTGCTCAAGAGAAATGTAAATAAGATTTCTTTGAAATCACTTTCTTGCCTTCATATTATACCCATGAAAACCAAACTTTTATCTCACTTCTGGTCTCACTTCACCTTCGACACCCAAATGACATCTTTTAATGCTGCAGTGAATGTTAAAGATTTATTGTAGCTGTTGATGAAGAGGGCTTTCATGTAAAAGATTTTCAAAACAGTCTTTATAACCATGAAAGGTTTTGCATATGTTTTTCAAAGAGCGCGTTTGTTTACTTTTTTAAATGCAGCAATCATAAGCCACTCTCTGGTGGATGAATGTTTTGAGATGCAGGGCTACAGTAAGTCATGTTTCTGAAAGACTAGGAAAAAGAAAGCATCTTTGGAAAGTGAATCAAGAAAAAGTGTATCTGCATTTCTTAGTTGGATTTACCTTACTGGAGTCAATGGTCCAGTGTATTTAGGAAGCTCATCCTACATAACTGTCTTAAATTCATAATATCTATGAGAATGAATATTTTCATATGGGTAACCCAGTCTCCTGTTTAACTACTGGAGAAGGCTAAGACATGGTGCCTCATATGTGTAAAGTTGTAGCTGGGTAATGGAAATCCCTCAGAAACACATTGCTTTTCATCTCTCTCATCTAGGTTCAGAATTTCCCACAAAATACAGCCTGAAACACCCTCAGAGCAAATAGATAATGTCTTTCCATGTGTTGGAAACTCTCCAGGCATTGTATCCTGAAAACTTTTCAGTAATGGCTTGATCTCTGCATAGGTTTTAGTCACAGCCTGTCTATTAAAATGCCTGAAGTTACTGCTGGTTACTAATTGCTTTAGTAGCAAGGCTGTGAAGTGACAAACTACTCTTGTGTAAGCAACAGAGCATTATTTACTAACTTCTCATTGCTACTGACTCACATGGAGTTATGACCACTGCTCTTGAAATGAAATGTCCTTTAACAGGTTTCCTAACTTCAATAAATAACTCATCATGTTTTAATAACTGTGACGTTATTAGTCCATTTCATTAAAAAATACATGGGTTTGATTGTTTCTTTGTGGAACACACTGTTACTTTGAAGGATGATTTATAGACTTCTTTCTTTCCAAAAAGCTGCTAATATCAGATGCCACAATCACTATAACCCTCACTATTTCTTCCTGCTTCCTAGAAGATGATTAGAGATGTCATGTTAGATCTCATAAGGTGCTGAGATACATCAGTTTCCGGATCAGGTGCTGGAACTGAAATCTGCATCAGGAAGGCTTAGCACTTGAACCCACAGAACTAAGACAGCTGTTAAGAATATTTTGAATACTGCCAGGATTTAATAGTGGCGGAAGAGTGATGACTAGCTACCTACAGGGAATAAATTTCAACTTATACAGTCATAGGGCAAATACATTTTAGCTCTTTCATCTTTGGAGAAAATACTCTTACAATTACTTGAATATTAATAACCATTAGAGGCATCCCACTTTATGAGTAGTACTCCATTTATTCTCTGAATTAATTAAGGACATACATTGAATAAGACTAGCACGCAAAAATACTTCAAAAAAACTCAAAAACATGAAGACTCTTCTGTGTCCATGTGTAACCAACTATGAGATCTGCTCCTGGTTGTGTCATTACTGTATCACAGTACATCACAATAATTTCACCTGCAGAGCCTCTGTTCTCTCTGAAAGCAGGGTAAGGGGTTAGCCTTGAAGTCAGGTCAGTGCTATGTGGCCCATGCTGATCTGAAGAAGACACAAGAGCAAAGTAGGTTTTCATCTCCCAGCTTCCCCCTTAAGTACTTAGACAATTATTGTATGTGCAGCCCTTTATTCCCATCATTTTCTTGATACCATGCTAATATTTCCAGAAATGAAATAATTAAAACTAAAGGAAGACTTCAGTGGGAGATATAAATTAAGGACTAACAAGAAAAGGCAAAAATAACCCTTTCCAATTGTGTTTTTATGGTAGAATATCAACTGATTATCCTTTGTCTTGGGGTACTATGTCTTCCTCATCTAAAGTCATGCATGCAGTTAATCTTACTTATTTCATGGGCCCATTGGCAATAGGAGAGAGCTCCTGAGAGCATTAAACAGAAATATGTCTCTGAAACAAACTTTTTCAGGAATGCCACTGACAGATGTCAGTATCACAATTCCTCAAAATGGGAAAGTAGAGAATTGTCTCCAAATGGACACCTTTCACTGACATATTTGCTCAATAACATAAAACCTCTTATAGGCTATACAACAGGTCACTAGTTTTTCAAAGCATTTTCCCCTATAGTTTGATAAATACTATATCTTACTGTGTGTATCTTACATAGTGTGCTTCCTGAATGAAAATCATCAGTACTTGAGAGTAGGATTTTTGAAAAAAAGGCTGTAGATTTATTTTTAAATTTGAGGAATTTTAGTATTGAATATTTAATACTGAGTATTTATTTTTTTAATCTGAAATGTTATATAGCAATTTTATTCCCCCCTCACAAAAGCTAGAATGCAAAATGATCAGTCTGCTTGTCAATGTGGGACAGTTTTTTAAAACACATTTTTCTTTCTAGGTTTAAATTAGTTCACAAGCTAACTCATAAAAGCTACAGAGACATGTCAGAATGAAGACAGCAACTGTATAAAAGAACCAACAAAAATATTTCTTCAAAAGAATTTTACATCAATTTTGGATCATAGGGAAACATCCTGTCCTACAACTATCACATTTTAGTTAGATACAGATCTAGGTATTGAGGGAAAACTTGCTGAATTTCTTTTCTGTTTTGTTTTGTTTATTATTTTTTTCTAATATCTTCTTTCATACTCATTGCACTCCATGAATGTTAACAAAAATATCTTGAAAAAAGGCATTGCAGAGCATTTAAGTAACAACTGAATTCTTCTGGAAATACCTATATATCCAGTTCTTCCTTATTCTAGTAACTGAGCTCTCCAGTTTTGAAACAGAAGGGGTTGAAAATAACTGGTACAAGGCAAAACTCGAAATCTATTTAAGTTGGTATAGGAGGGATGAATACTCAGTCCTGGACAATAGTAGGATTCTGACTTTGACAGTCAAAAGAGGGGACAGAAATACAGAGAGGTAAAAATGTATGATTGGGTTTTTCTTGGTTGTTGGTAAAAATGTATGATTGGGCTGTTTTGTCTAGTACAATATAGCCATCCATGTATGTGTCTCCTCATAAAGGAAAGCTTTATTTTCCTGGGCCAGCATTAAGTAAGGAAAGGAAACAAATGTCTAGCAACACTTTTATTCAACACAAATGCAGCCTTTTCCTCACAAAACAGATGATACAGAGAAAATGAGGTTGAGAAAAGGGATTCCTAGTTGCTTGCATAAGGGTTTTTTGTTCACTTCAGTAACTGCGCCAGTGCCAGGGGTTGCAAAATGAAAAGGTCTGTGTACATCCATAAAGGAAAAGATTTCCAGGGTAGACTGTGAGGTGTCACTGCCCAAGCATCATCTTTTGTTTAAGACTGTGCAAAAATTGGCAAGATAGTCAAGATTATAGTGTGTTTTGCCATTTAGACCCAAAAGAGCAAAGGAATGAGGCACATGAACAGTTCTGTGGGAGCCAATATGCCTACACTTACAATATAATAAGTTCAAGAATTTTTCTGGATAAAGGTGCATATTTAAAATTACAGCTTTATTAAATTATTCACCACCCTCAGTGACAGAACTTCAAAGCTTTTCTTGGGCTTGTCCATAAAGGATGGGAAAATATTAGAGTTTCCGGCATATATGCATACTGAAGCCTTTTAGGTGATAATCTCATTCCATTGAGCAGTTAAATATTATTGTGTGAGTAAAAAAATAAATTGTAATCCTGCGTGTGGGTGTCATGTAAGAATACCATGTTAAAGGAAAACTGCAGTGATTAGCTCTAATACTTATGATTGATCAATATATGTGTGCTTAGAAAAACATGTAGAAAAAAAGTGACAACTGGCCTACAGTTAAAGACACAAGCAAATGCATACTGCTCAGCTTATATCTCAGGTCTTTCAGGTTTTTAACTTAGGAACTTTTTATGAATTTGTAAATAAGGCATATAATCCTATAGTTTAGAAGTATGTGTGGAAATTCTCATTCAGCGGTGCTTCACAAATCTGATGGATTTTACTGCTGGGATTCAACAACACTTCTTAACTGGAGTTTGCACTGGGAAAAAATATCCCTTTTTAATTTTTTTTTTTCTACCCCCCAGAGATCTCACTTTTTATAGAGAGCAATAGCAAATAAATATTTTTGCACCATTTTGGGATACTGATTTCTTGTGGTTTTTGAAAGAGCACTGGAAAATAATAAATGAGTCACACACTATTGTCTGCAGCATTTGAAAGGATCTTATGAATGTTTCTTTACCCAGACATGTGTTGCCACAGTTCACGCAAGGGAACTCATGAAGTCTTGCAAATTCCTAGCTTGAGATGCTTTAGCAGCCAGTATTAAAATCCATAACTCCCCACCCCTAGTTTAATTTTTTACCAAAAAGCCAATATATTTTTGTAATTGCAAACACGAAATGGGTAATATTATTAAATGAAGTCAGGAACTTTTTGCAGAGAAATAAAAAACCATTGAGGTGTTCATCATCCTAAATGGGGGTAGTTATAATTGCACCTATTTTGCAAAGTACAAGTTTGCTGTTTTTTCTCTGCAGTGGTGATGATTATCGTGTTATGGTGAGCTCTGCTTTTGGGCTATGTGCTAATTTAGCAGTAGGACGGAGCTGGGATTGAAATGCCCATGTTTTGAATAGCTGGTAGATGTAAAATAGCTCTTTCCTGAAGCTAAACCTCCTAACTGTTCAAAAATCCAGATTGACAGTTTGTCGCACAACTTGCCTAAGAGCAAAAGAGCCCTTATGAGGTGGTATCTTAAAACAGTTTTATTTATCGTTATCAAATTATATATAAATACAATAGGGATTGCAAAAATATTTAAACCACTACAGCTATAGCCTATTTAAACCTTAACTCAAGATCCCATTATTCCTTTATCAGAATTGACAGAAAATACAGAAAAGTGGCACAGTGAGAGGAAGAACTTACACTGATCATAAAGTTCAGATGCGGGAACTTCATCTGGGATGAAAATTGAGATCCTCTTCAACCCACCCTATGTAAAGCATTTAGCATGTAATGGAGATAGATTACTACATCTCATAAATCTGGCACATAAATGTGACCGGTTATGACTACGAATAATACTGATTTAGTTTTGCATATTTAGATGCAAATGTCTAAATAATTCCTAGCTCTGCTCATCTTCATTACAATTGCTATTGTCCACTCTGCCCTTAGAAAAGCAGCTGTAAATGTGAACAAATATAAACCCAGGATTTTTAGGGTTATATTTGCAACAGCAAGTTTCCATCTTTACCTGTACTGGATAGAAAACATCTGAACCATTCTGAAAGCCTCCAGACCTTTCCACAGCAAAGAAGGAAGCTAGCAGTGGGATTAAAAATGATTGGGATAGTATAAAGTTGATTTGAATTTTCATTTTCCCCTTGAATCTACACCTAACATTGACAACACATATACATATTTACATAAAACAAGTATACATTCTTTTTCTTTTTACATGGTTTACCTCAAACACAGACTTATTGTAAATTTCAATGTCTATAAATAACACATTTGCAGTAGCTAGAAGAAAGTATTGTCTGTCAACAGGCTAAAACAAAGTACATCAATCAAGGGTTGTAGCATATTTTACTATGATATTGCGGATCTTTAGATGTGACAGGTGACAAAATGGATAGTGATACTCATGTAATCATGAGAACTATTTTCAAAAGTATTTTATAACTGGTATCCTCAGACATATCAAAATGTAGGTTTCCAGAACTGAGCTATATGCAAGATATATTGCTATGAGACATGAGGAAAAGGCAGTATTTTCTCTGTCCCAATGACCTATAAAAAGCTTCTCTGCACATGCAGCCTGAATCAATATTTTATACCTTGAAATAAAGGCATACTGTAGCTTATAAATATAAGACAACAGAAGAATAAATGCGCTGATATGTGCTGAAGCCTTTAGCATTATTCTCTCCTGCTAGTGCATCCTGCAGATGCATGTTTGTGCGTAAATACACCCAGGTTTTCACAAATACAGCTGGTACAAGCATGAGAATTCATTTCAACGCAGTTTTGCCAAATATAAAAAAATATTACTGTACTTCATAAAGTTGATCTTTTAACAATAATTGTTAAGTTGGGGATTCTTAAAAGAGGATGAATATTGTAATGAAGTTAGAATTGTAATTTATTGTAATGAAGGATAACTGAGAAGAGTTTTTCACTTATGTGCTACAACACTTTTTGAGAGAAGACAAGTAAGTTTTATTGAGTGTAGTTATGTTGATTAAAATGATATTTTATGGTGGACCAAGAAGTTAGAATATTATTTTATGCACAACATCTGTTTACCAAGTAAAAAGGCATCCTTGCTTCTGCCATTGAAAAGTTACTGCTTTTTGTGTAACAGTCTCTGTAGATTTTTCAGCAAGTTTATGTAACAAGAGCAAGTGCTCCGAGAGCACTTAATTATCTGTGTCTTCATTGCTGGCAACAAGAGCAGAGTTAGTGCAAGGGTTTTGCTCTTCTACTCTGTCCTTGCTTCCTTGATACTAATATAATCTACCTTCATACTGCCTACCCAGTCATTGTATTACGGTTTCCTCCTGGGAAGTGGCTGATTCTCACACCACCTGAAACTCTCCCTATTTACATTGTGTCCTCTTCTCTTCCAGGTACTGACACAGTCACTCTTGTATTCTCATCACAGGAGAGGCAGAATTCTTGTTTGAATCAGATAATGAAACAAGCACTCAGTTATACTGTTTCAGGGATTAATTCTTACCAATTTTTAAGAAGAATAATACACTACAGAACACAACTGTCTGTTATACAGAATATCAGTTCTTGTTTTATAAACATCACAAGTGTAAATATATTTTAAATAATGACAGATATCAAGAGGAAATTAAAAAAGTTCAGTAGCTTCTAATTGAGTCAAAACTATTTATGACTTCCAAGAGACTTCTGCTTTTACAAGGAAGAAACTGACAAGAATTTGCCTTGCCCATGTGTCACTAATTTCATATGATGACTTCACCATTAGACAAAATTATTTCTATGCCGAAACAAGATCCAAATACTTCTGAATGAAGAGTGGACTTCTGGCGTTCAAATACTGCATTAAATATTAATGAGAAGATAAGAATTGGACTATTGGGTCTTCTTTAACCCTTCAGATATTTCAGTTTGTACATACTCTCCACACTTGTTCAGCAGCACCTAGACAGATTTCCCAATGCAGTTTAGCTGTTGCTTCCTTTGAATATGTTTATCCCTTAAGAGAATTTGTATGCTTAAGTGAAACACATCTCCCTTTTTAAATCATAGGAGAATAAGAGTCCATTAATGGTTCTCCATTTCTTCACTTTTGGAAACTTTTTCCCTTTACAATAGGCAACTGGAGCAACTGAACAAGAATGTAACTGTGACTTGAAAAGAAATTGTGCAAAATTTAACTCTCTCAGATTCCACTTCCATTAGAGTCAATGAGAATTTATGTACATTTCTGCAGTGATCAAAGAGTAGTACTGTGGGCATATAATTGATCAAGAATGAGAAAAAAATGAGGGTGTTATAGTACTGTCACATGCACCTCTAACAAATATTAAAACCCCAAGCCCTGGTAAAATCACAAGCTTGTTTGTCAAGGAAATGAATTGGAAAGATTTAGTTTATACAGTTCTGAAAAATAATATTTATTTACACAATCCATGGTATATCCTCCATAATTACATTCTAACTACATATATGTACATGTCTCTTCAGTGTTTTGCCAAATAGGCCAAAATGACATTAAAAGGAGTGAAAGAATGCTAAACTTGCAAAGTCAAATACTTAAAATTTAGTTAATGTCAGAATTCAGATTGGTAATTGGTAATCTTGTTTTTGACAACTTGTGATGGTTGATTTAATTACAGTGTTATCTCCTCAGTTGACACCTCCTGTGGTTTCTTAGACTTTGTTTCTGGATATGCAAAAACCCTCTGCCTTCTGCTTGATGAGTTTCTTCAGTCACGGACCAAAGCTTGGGCTAGGGTGCTGTACAGACTCAGGGACATCTCACCACAGCTGGTCCGTATGGTTCTCATGCCCATCTTCAACCCCCATCTTAGTTTTTTGTTGTTTGTATGGTTTTGCTGTTTTATTGTACGGTCTATGTGGGGTTTTTTTGGTCTCATTTCGGAACAGGGCAATATATGCAGTCTTGTTTTGAGAATCACTTCAGCTGTGGACCTGACTGAGTCTTCTTTCTCCCTGCCCACCCACTATTTTACTGGGATATTTTGCACCAGCCTTTACACTTTTTGGGTTCTTTCAATCTCCCTTCTCCTCTTGGCTAAGCACCTTGTGAAGCTACTTGAGGATGCCAGCATGCTGAGAGCCTTAGATGGCTTGGAGAGGCAGAAAAGCACCTCTGCACTGCATCCCCCCTACTTCTGGGAATCATCTACTGGACTAAACCTTCTCTGTATGCATAAGGAACAAACATTTTGTGAGAAAGTACTTTTCATAAACTTTGTAAATGAAACTCCAGGTTGGTCAGGTTTACCTGTCTAATCTTCCCCAAACTTTTTGCCTCGCTAATCACTAATTTGCCTCACTAGGAACTAATAAAATAGAAGGTATTCAGTGGATAGGTAACTAGTCAATACTTTTTTTTTAGTTTTTGTCATACCATTATTTGTCTTGTTTATTCTCAGGGATAGAAGCCTTATGCTAACTACTACAAAGTTATTAATTTGTTAATGTTTTCTCAAGCATTTCTTTGAGTAGCTTCTGAGTGAAACTGAATGATAATAATGAATGCATTTTGTAGTAGACACTAAAATGATACTAATTAAGATTATATGTGCCACACAAAAATTATATATCCTCTATCATTTCTATGTAACTGTAGTCAGACTCTTTGTGTTGGATGCACATTCTCATCAGAATAAAAAATTCATCTGTAATAGAGCACACTGTTGCAGATAAAACATACAAAGAATTTAGCTGTCAACTTACCAAACCTGTACTGAACTCATACCATATATAATTTTTATTATTTTCATTATTTTCAAAATATTATTAAAGTTGCCTTAATTTAAAAAAAATATACATGGGATTTCATCAGTCTAAATGCACATATCTAATGTCTGCCAAACTTCAAGTAACCCTTCTTGCAAAGGGTGGTGCATATGGTTTGACATTTCATGATTAAACCCATAAATATTTTCAATCTGTATTCTTAGTCAAACCACTTATAAAAAGCAATTAAAGGAAACTGAAAGAATCAAAATTTAAACTCATCTTCAGTGTTTGCCACAATGAACAATGAACAAGGATCTTTATGGGCTTGTAGGATTCCAAAGAAATTGGTGTCTGTCCAGAGGACTAAATTAATCTTATACTTAATTTGTTTAACAAAATACATGCCATTATCAATTTTATATGTGTATTACTTAATCCTTTTATGATTCTGTGAGCAAATAACTTGAAAAGTAAGAGGAAGAGCACACAGAATCAGGTACCAGGTAGCTCTAGTCAAATATTGACCTTTTAATTATGGAAATGAAATCTTTACGTTCTCCCAGGAGAGCAAACAGGCTAAATCCCAGTTTAAGGAACAGTAGGGAATGAACTAATTTAACGTAATTTTTCCCTACAGTATGTTGTTTCCATCCTATGGTCAGACACTTCATCCATACAGATCTGACTTCAAAATTGCTCAGGCCCTGCTGTGGGTAGAAGCAGCCACTTTTCACATGACACCTGAGAGGACAAGCAGAAACTCTGTAGAGTGCAAGTGCTCCAAACATTATATATCAGGAGATATCTCTGTCAGTACCTTCAAAAGGAGAACATCTACTACCTTTAGGCTGTCCTCTGCTTTGCATCTGTAGGATGTTCTCATCCATGCCTTCCCACTCTGACCCTGGGGGATTGCACATCACCTGCTAGGCTGTGAAGAAAGGTAACTGAATTATTTTGGGGTGAAATAGATGTACTAATTGCAGTGCTTCCAAATGAAAAAAGCCAGTGGGGACATGGAAAATTTGTTCAGAATCTGTGTTTCCACTCTGTTCCTGTTGTGTTTTCTCATCTTCACATCTCATAATTTAATATATGATTCTTTTTATTACACAGACCATATTCCGCAAGAAAAAAGTGTTATGCACAAACATAATTTTTATTCAAGTCAGTTTCTTGTGATAATCTATGGACAATATTAATCAGATGGTGGTTTCATCCATTATCTATTTCTGTCTATGGCAGGCACTGAAACACATGAAAAGTATGCAAAATTTGTTTTGAATGATTGACTCTAAAAGGGGGAGTGTGTGTGGGAATTGCTAAGAACAGACATCTTTTTAGTCATGGCTTTCACTGAAATGTATCTATTCAAATTCCCTAGGCCTGATCTGTTCCTAGTTGTTAGTGATTTTTTTTTTTACTATTGATTTGAATTCAACAGAGATAATTTAATTAAGACATATAGATTTTTCCTTGAATTATTTAAATATTCTTGATGTGAGAACATGCAAAAAGTAAAACCCAGGAAAAAGAAACCCCCAACAAATGGTGAGAAATTAAAAAAAAATTGTAAAAGAGAAGTTGTAAATTGTTCTTTTAAAGCATAATTGTTCTATTTTTATTATTGTACTTCATATTCCTTTAAAACATATGCAACATCAACTGCTAGCTTTACCAAAATGTCCTTCTATAGCTTGACTTTTCTTAGCTAGCATTCACCAGCCTCTTCCACGGATCATTCCTCAAACTCTGAAGAATGTAAACAAAGCTAATAAAATCCATACCCTATGTCATTTAAAATCATATTAAGATCCGTTCTTCTATCAGAGCTACAGCACTCTCTTTGGTCTGTTTTGCAATTTTTCACTTCCTCCCCACAACAGATATTCCTACCACCAGCAGTCTCCAGTGTGTAAGTGTCACCATTGACAGAAATGTCTCTTGCCAGGACACTTAGTTCTTTAAAGTGGCTGGCATCTCACTAGCTGTGTGTTGGGCACCATTTTGGAGCTGCTGATATATGGTTGCAAACCAAGCAGTGTGATGACAGGCTACAAGTTTTCTGGGCATGGCAACATGAGTGCTAAACCTGAAATTAAGCCATATAGGGGTTAATATTGGACTGCTTTCATGTAACCAAAACATTGTACTTCACTGTATGTAGGATTTTTAAATAGTGCAGCACTGCCCACATCTCTTTGAGTCATGTTAGCTCTAAATTCTGTAGCAAATTCAAATGAATTAAGCTTTCTAAGATTTTCATTAACTGAAAAGTGACAATAAGTGAAAGAATTAAGAAATCAAAACTAGTAAGGATACAAATGAGGAGTTGCTAGGGGTGAAGATTCAGAAATGTCATAGCAGAGTGGGGAAAAAGTTCAGTATTCTTTTATCTTAAAAGAGGTAAAAATGTTTGGGATTTGAAATTGAAATGACTGATGCCTTCAGTTCCAGCATAAAGCTACACTATCTATCTACCCAGTCATCTTTCAGTGGTTGCTTAGTAGTATGTAGGACAAACCCAACATTTTGGGACGTTATTTTCTCACTTTGTCTACAATCACCTTCTCTCATGTCTTGCATGTATCATATGCATGTTAGAAACACCATTCTATTATTGGTGTCTCAATACATTAGAGTCACAGTATAAACATACACATTTGTTGATATTAAGGAACACAGTAGTAGACAAAATCTCCTCAATCACCAGCTTCAGTTCCCTCTTGTCATAAGTAAACAAAGCATATAATCACTTTCATCAACTGATCTAGCTACAGCAGGCGCTAATTAAATTTTCAGTTCTTATTAAATTCAGCATCAGTGGAGAAGAATGTAGTTGAATACTTCAGATAAAATTGTTAATCTTGACATTTAAATATTCATCATTAAGTTACAGAGTTAGCAGCCTATTCATAGAAAGGAACTCAGGTTCTCTCTACACAGCTGTTGGTGGTGAAGGTAATTTCTTTTAACTTTCTATTTGGGTTTGAAAGGATCTCCTTTTAGTCAGAAATCCTAGAAACACAGATGTTTAAAAACAAAATTTTAACTCTTTATCATTGTTAGTGGGTAAGTGATTTAAATAACCAGTGCTTGCTTCATTTACAATCCTTCACTAAAACAACCTGTGCCTGTAGAATTTTAGTCATGAGGCAAAACAACTTAGAAATTTGCACATGGAAAATGAAAGTAAGAAAGGAAGGAAGCCCTTTTCCTCAGAGATTAGAAACAATTGCTTTATTGCTTGCTCTTTTCAGTGACAGACTAATCTTGGTCTTTATTTACACATTTTTTCCTTGATGCGTATTTTCTGCAGCTGTTCTTTTTATATTTGAACTAGAATTATTAGTTATTTGAATTATTGATGTTTAATGGTAAATATATTTAAAATAAGGGTTAAATTCAGGTCACTGGTAAGTAATCTGAATGCATAACCTCTAGTTATAGCTTAAATGACTCAGAAAGAGGCTGTGAAGTCCACTGCTGTGTGGAGGGACACATTAATCCCCTGTAGCTCTAGGGACACCTTCACATTGCAATTGGAAGTGACTGCAGCATAGTCTAGAGATTACCAAATTTTTAAGTTACCTTGAGGTACCACTAGTGGTCTAATTACAGCAGTACTTTGCAGGCTAATCTACTTTACTTTCCCTTGGCTGTAGTGCACACTTTCTAGGAGAAAACTTTTGCCATTTGTCCAGCAACGTGGAGAAGTGAATTAAATAACAAGATGTATTTCATACTTATCTTGATTAAGAAAAAATATGTAGGCCTACTGAAAATTAATTTGTTTCAACCCATGAGCACTCCAGGGTATTGCTGAATTACTCCTCACTGCTTCCAAATCTCGGGACTTAGTTGACAAGGTGACACACGTCACATTAACTAGCCTGTGAGATGCCTGCTTCAAGGATTAATGAACAATGCAAATCAGTTTTCTATAAGGATGTCCATCATAAAAATCCTGACTTCTGGAATAAAATACTGCATTGAAATGCAATATTGTTTCAGTTCTGGCCCCATATTATAGACATGCAAGTAGGTGTCATCTCCCTACGGATTCTACAAGCTATAGGATCCTATAAAATACTTACTAAAAATTAAATGAATGATTGCTGTAGAGGCTTTAGTAGCATAAATGAAATTGTTATATCATCAGCTTTTTATCAGCTCTTTTCTAAAATTTAATAAAGCTTGTCTTATTTGTCTATACATGACTTATCTAATATGAAACTAATTTAATTTCATATCCTATGTTTAACTGTATCTGCTCTACAACCAGTGAGAATGTCCCTACGGTTATTTGAAAAAAGTCCAGTCAACAAGAGCTCAGCATATTTTTAGAGGGCTGTCAGATAAATCTCTATGGAAGTTGCCGTGCTCAAGAAATTCAATAGAGCACAGTTTGGTAGCATGCACCACACGGAGACTTCCCAAGGATTAAGCCCACATTTAGGTAAAATGTAAAGTTAGTTTTAGAAAATATGCAAAAGGTGGTTATTTGAAAAAACAGTACAAGATCAAGAAGAATCAAACTATATTAACAAGCAGATTTGGTTTCTTTAAAATAAGTGTCTTATATTGCTTATACATGAACAGAGGATCATGAGAAAGATTAAAATTAAGCAGCATCTTGTGAGCATTTTTGCATTTATTTTAATGCTTTAAATGTGCATTTTAATACAGAGCTCACACACTGCTGTTTTAGGTTATTCTTTTAAACACAAACACAAAGGTGTGCCTTAACATTGCACTCACGCACTGTATGTAGGGAAGAAACTAGTGCAATTACAAAATCAGACAACTCTGTATGCAAGTAGATCAAAAATAATCCCAACATTTACACCCTCATGCAAAGCCTTATGTATTTTGCAGATATGCCCTTGTGACACAAGGAATTTATTTTTGCTGTGTGTACAAGCAGATGTTTAGTCACATGTAGATCTGTCCCTGCCACACAGAATGGATAGTGTTAGCTCGTCTGAGAATAGGAATCTGAGAACTCACTCATTTCTAAATGCCTTGCTGTACACCATACCTGTGGCTGTACAGAGCACTGACAGGCAAAGTACACAGTGGAAAAGTGCACATCATTTGCAGTGTAACAACCATGCCTTTGAAGAATGGGGCTTTTAAAATTTAAATTACCTGTAGCAGTAATACTACTTTGTAGAATGACATTTCAACAATACAGAACTGGGCAAAAAGGGACCAGGATGGTAACCAATTACCTTGTCTACAGTATTCATGGGGCTACATTCCACATCGTTCTGGTTTACTGACCACAGAGTTGAAAATATGCTAAATTTATTAACTGCAATTGTATTGCGGTTGCTAAAAATGCGACTAAACTAATAGTTTTTGATAATATGATAATTTCAGCCCAAGCTATAATAGTATTTGTGTATTCTATTCTGAATTTGAGTAGACTAACACTTAAAATCTCCCCATTTCTGTGAGTTCCTTGTTGGTCAACAAGCACTGGGAAACTTCTGTGGGACATGGTTTGTTGTCCAAGCTGGAGAACCTTTGCTGAGAAGAGTCTTGGCCCCAGGCATCCTGGTAGGGGTGTGGTTACTGTACATCTACAGGTTTCACTGGTGTTACAGGAGAAGAACGAGTCTGGTTTGCATTTTTCCACCACACAGAGTAAAACAAAAATCAATAAAAAGGCCTTTAAATACAGAATTACAAGGGACACTGCTGGATTCTATCACTTGACCTTTTTGAGAAATGGAAGCTCAGTTGGCAGGAAACAGCAGAAGTTTTTCCTCTGTTCATCCAGCACTTTTTGCTTTTTCCTAGGAAATATGCATCTGTTATTCCAGATATAAAATAATGATATTTTTATATACTAGATTTCCTATCAAAATACTACTGTAACACCTACTCTGGTGTACAATTATTTGCTCTGTGGATATAAAGAGTGAAAAGGATTATTTATATATATGTATATATAGAGAGACAGGTATATATAAATAAGTATGTAAAATGCATATACAATAATTAATGTTTTCATGAAAGCAGAAGTCACTGAAAAAAAGGACAATATCATTTTGCAAACACTGTTTGTGTAGAGGGCAGACTCTAAGCTATGAAACATACAGACTTGCAGATTAGATGAGAGCTCTTGAAGTTACTCATGCAGAATCTAAATCTGAAATTCACTTCTGCACATTCAGATAGGAAGAAGGGGATGGAAGAGTCTCCAGCATTTTGTTTACAGAGACCATCTCTGCCTGCAGCCCATGGTAGTTTCAAATTTGCTCCTGAAACACCGGCCAAATACTACTTCCAGCATTCATTCTTTCCCTTTCAAAAATTCCACAGGTTCAGAGTCACACCAGAAGTTGTAATTTCTGGCAAAATGATGGTGCTGTTGATGCCTTGAAGTGGCTACCTAGAACTTGATAAGATTAAGAGAATAAAACAATATATTTACTAAAGGCCCTAAATATGTACACCTTGGGCAGTCAAAAGCCTCTGAGAGGGGCTACATTCAGGATGGATGATGGTCACAAGTTTTTCAGACAATTATAAATTTGATCTATTTACATATCAGGGGTTACTCCTGACCCACTTTTTGTTTGCACTTTTCGGGGCCTGAGACAGTAAGGTGTTTCAGGCCCAGAGAGGAATTTTTTTGTCTGAATAAAATGGGAAGACAGTAACTAACAGTCTATGGAGCTTTAGAGTTATACACTAAAAAAGTACAGTATCTGAAAAATATAAAAGCTAAAATCCCAAGACGTCATTGTTACTTTTTCCTTCCAAGTGCGTTTGCAACTATTCAGACAAGAAGTCTATGGACCCAAAAGATGTAAATAAATGTGTAAAATATATTTTCTCAACCAGTTTCTCAATAATAGATGAGTGAGTCAGCAATGAAGACAGAAAAACAGAGAAAAACTTGGTGTTATTTTAGTGGATAAAAGTTAAACAAAACCTTTTTTGATAATTTTTCACTTGCAATCTGAATTCAAACCAATTTTTTTTTTCTTCATCCTAATTACCTCTGAACCATAAAGAAGCCAAACAACCACACCAGTCTTCAAGGCTTAGTGGTTTCATATTTTGATTCTAAGGTAATTTTAGCTACCAAGGGCAAGGCTTCATGTGGTGACTATAAAAACTTATGAGGACCTCCTAGTAATTCACACATCTTCTAGAAGCTCAACAAAGAAGAAACCAGGATATGGCTCAGAAGTATTGTTTCTTTTCTGGCATTTCTCTCTTGAATGGAGCCCCAAAAAGTATTTGAATAAATTACAGCTTTTCTAAGTTCCCCATATCCAAAGCCCTCTTAGTGAAATTACCCTCCTTTATTACACTGCTGCTATTCTGAGTAGTGGTACATGTTGAGAAAGTTTTCCTCTGAGTATTTAAATACCAGTGTCTGAGATCAGGAACTCAACTGCAACACAAAAAAAGATCTCAGCTCTGCCTGAGAAATGCGGTTTAACAATATACAATCTTCCTCCAGGTAGATGTTTGCCAGGATCCAAAATCCCAGTCTCCAGTACTCATGGATGGTTGCAAGAGACCATATCTTCTTAGAAGGCTAAAAGAGTAAACATATTTCAAGTAAGCATGTGGGTAATTAGGAAAGTGATTCTTCCCTTCTTGTGTCCAACAGAAACCCAACAGTTTCTGTGAAGAGTTAGAGGACTAAAAATTTGTAAAATATGTTTCTATGGCAGAAAAAAACACTTTTTATTGATTGCAATTTCTTGCCTCTGGTGGGATGGGAACCTTGTGCTATTCTTCCTTAACATGGTCAGAATATTTCCTGTTTTTTGCAGATCATCCCAAGATTTTCTGTGTCACACTTAACATGTTTTCCAAGTCAAGTTGGCAAAAGGGTATTTTAAGCAAAGTGCAAAGCACAGTAGGATGTACTATATAGTGCCATCTGCTGAAAAGTGAAGTGCTCACACATAAGAATAGAACTTCGTGCATTTTACATTAATGCAGAAAAGAATCTAGAGTTGGTATATGGATATGTCCCATTCATCCCCATTTAGATCCACTATCTCAATTTACATGATGAACGTGAACAGTCAATTCTGGAGTTGATGGCATTGTGAATGATAGTGTGAATGATTCCCAAAGAAGACACTTGAACACATATGGAACATATTTGCATCACTAAGACCCTACACAAACTGTTTAAGAGATTTTGCTCCTATCCTAGAGAACAATCCTCGTTTCAGACCCAGATATGATGTGGAAAGGACATAGGTAGATGTAATTTCCTGTTTTATATTTTTATGCCACAAAAGCCATTGTGCAACCATCGCATCAAATCTGTTTCTACTTTCCTATTTCAATCTAAGACTCAAGACCCTTCAGACAGGGATGTTGCGGGCTGGTTTTGTCATTCATTTTCTGTTTTTCTTACTTTGTTTTTAGAAAAATCACTGAAAGACTTTAATGCCGTCTGCTTTGCTGTATTATTCAATTGACTAAAAGGAAGAGCAGTCAACATGTTGTCCTAATAATGCTGAAACTGTACATAAAACAGAAGACTGGAAAAATAATTTGCGTTATGACACTTAGGTCTTTGACATAAAGGAAAAGGCTGTATTTTATGAAATAGGACAGAAGTATAAATTTAAAACTTTTTTCACAAAAGTCTTGTCTGCACAGGAAAGTCCTCTCATGTAAGAATTTAAGCAAATGCATTCATAATATAAACCCATATTTAGACTCTTATTTTGGTAGAAAATTTTGTTCTTGAAGGTGTTTGTGTTCTCTGAGTGGGCTTAAGCTACATCATACAATCACTTCATACCCAAATAAGACTCTCCTTGTGCAGAAAACTATTAAGAGTATGAAGCATGTCTGAAATTTTTCGTTATCCTTATTTTAATTATCTTCAATTTTCCTGCATTAGAGTTTATTCGATAATTTTCCAAAGTACAAACTTATCAATCAATTGGTTGAAACTATTCAAAGATTAATTTATCTGATATCATATATCACACTGAACTAGGTGTTTGGAAATAATTATTTCATTGTGTTTTTTGAAGATATCCCAGGTAAATTATCTAAAAGTCATAAATCTGAGACTGTATAGGAAACTGGCAAGCAGATTCCTTGGTTCACTCTAAGTTTACATCTTGCATTGTATTTAGAATATTTGCAATATTTGTGCTTATTATGTATTTATTCCATCCACTTGATTTTCTATTGTTAGCCTAATACTGACTTGTAGGTAATTCCAAGAGGGGCAGTGTTGTCCACTGGTGGACTACAAATTGAACAATAACTTCTGTGTAGCTGCATTCACTAAGATCTAATGGACTGATTCCATGTTGCTCCTTTCCAGTTTATTGCTCATCCCATAGAATGTTAGTGTGTGGACTGTCTTCATAGCTATGTCCTTAAAATTTGTATCCTTGAGGGGTCTACAGGGATGCTGAAGCAAAGAACTGTGAAGGGGATGAAAACCACTTATTATGGAGAAACTCAAAGAATACAGTGATAAGTGCCTAAATAGGAGAAAGCCAGACCTTTCCAGTCTTTGTGCAGTGTATGGATTATCTGCTGTTGGCTCCTGTTTATTAAAGGCCCATGCATGTGTAGTTTACCACCACACTGAGATTTTCCTCTGTGCTTTTCTGATATCTGCTTTGAACTCTTTCACAAGACAGAAGCTCAAACTTGTCTGTAAGAGTGCCCCCAAGTCTCTGTGAACACGTATATTATATCTACACAGAAATTCTTCTCAAAGCAGACAGAGGATAAACAGCAGTAGGCATAATATATTATTTCCTACACTGTTATTCTCCAGGCCTTGGCTTTCTCAACTGCAAGGTCACTTGAGCAAATCTACCATCCTCCTTGCCATTCTTCCACTTTTGATTCTTTATTCTCAACAAACATACTCTGTATTTTGCTTTGGGAAACCGGTTTTTTGTGACTGCTTTTAGAGACTGGTCCAACAGGTGTTAGGTCTTGCAAATTATCTGCATCAAGTTAGAACTGGCTGGACTGATCACCTTTTGCTGCTGCAAAAAAAGTGCATCAGTAGTCAGGGTTAAGGACACTTTGAGTCAGAACCTATTGCTCCACAAAAATGTGTAGAGCCTGGACAAACTCTAGAGAAAAAAAGAGGAAATATCCACTTTGTTTGATTTTTTTTTTTTTTAATATAGTGAGTTATTATACAGTTTCTCCATCTTGCTATTTTTGTTTCTTTCCTCTCATTCTGGTTATATATCTAATATTTTTAATTTTTCTGAAATTTCTCTTCATTGTGCTAGTTGTGAAACTGGTGTTTCTGAATCATATTATATATAGTTACATAAAATGACACAGAGAAAGGCCCAAGCTGGAATCTCAAATTTTTTCATAAATGTCATCCCCTTATTCTTTCTCCTTGCCTGAGAAAAAACTGAACAAAAGAATTGTGCATAGCAGCTCTGAAAATAAAAAGAGATTGGGTAAATTATTGCTGCCTTTTCGCTATAAAGATGGAGGACATACGAAAACCACATGCAGAAAGATGCAGTGAGAGAGATGAAGAGGTGGAGCAATAGTAGAGTGTGGGAAGTCCCCAGGAAGGAAGAGATCAGTCTTTGATGCAGGTTGGGGGGAGATAGGGCACCCCACTGTGTCATAGCAGACAACACTGGACTCTCATTAATGCCTGGTCATTCTTCTATGCAAATAGGCAGGTAGTGGTTGAAAGGCATCACAAATAGAGAATTTTTCACTTTTCTTACACATCACATATTTTCATACATCCTCAGGGAAAAAAAACAGCCATAGAGCTGTGGATGCTGAACGCGAGAGATCAGGCAGGTAGCACAGTGTCTGTGTGAAACTAAGTTACATAATTTTCTCACGCTGGCCTGAGAAAGTGTGGCATGAGATATTGTGAGGAGGAACTCAAACAGTCCTTAGACAAGGAAAACAACCTCTGCAGGTGTTGTTTGTCACCTTGTTGTTTTCTTGCAAGAAACGGTCAAGGGGTGGTGCTCCTAATTGTCCAGTGATGGTGGTTTTGTTTGTTGGATGACCAATGAGAGTTTTACCTTTTGGACCTTCTCGGAACTGCCTATAAAAGAAGATCAAAAAATTTGCTCTCTTTGCAACTAAGCCTGAGAGTCTGTGTCATCACTATCGCCATTCCTAATGCAGTGTGACATAGTGCCACTCCAAAAATCTGGTTGAAAATATCCCACAAAAGCACTATTTTGTGAGATATTGTTCCTTCTGCTCTGGAAAAAGGGAGTATGTTTTCCTTCTGTCTTTCAGATTGACCATTCTTTCTTCACTTAGACAAAACCAGAAAATATTTTCAATTCAGTATTGTCTTTTTGTTTTAAATTATCTTCAATTAAACCTTAATAGTACCTATAAAGTTTTGGGGAAAAAAAAAAAAAAAAAAAAAGGAGGAAACCTGTTTTGGAAAAGTTTTGCTTTTCAAAGTAACTACATTTTCAAGGAGACTGCTTGTGAACAAGTAGATGGGATTCTTTGGTACATTAGTCAGTATTTTTAACAGATATTATTATTGTAAAGGGAATCACAGACTTATTAAGTTTGCAAAAGACTTCTAATATCATCAGACTCAACTGTTAACACAGCACCACCATACTCATCACTAAACTATGTCTCCAAGTGTCATATAACATAGACTCATGGTTTAGGAATGGTATTCTCCAATTCAATGTTCCCACTGAATCTATGCACTGCTCCCTTGCCCCCAGCCTCCCCCTCCCTCTGCCCTGCTTGGGCTGGAGAGGGGAATTGGAGACTCAGAAGGCAAAGACCATGGGTTGAGATAAGAGCAATCTGCTGGAAACAGCAATGAGATAAGGAAGCAAACAGTACAACAGCAATACTGACAGAGGGTAGAAGAAAGAAGTGAATGATTCACACAGAAACATCACCACCCAACTGCTCCCTCCACCACACTACTCTGACCCAGAACAAACCCCTTCTCCCCAGAAGAGTTCCTTCTCACAGCCCTTCTGGTGAAATAACTTCTGGATCCCCACCATGGCCCCTTTTGGCTATTGCACAAATTAACTCTGTTTGCATAGGACACAAAGTTCTATGCAAAGACATTACATAAACTGTTTGCCTGTATTTTCATTATTCAATCTAATTGGAAACTTGTTCTTTGGCACTGGCAAAAGTGTTTCTGCTCACTAAAGTATGTACAAACTGGTGAAAAGTCTAGCTGGTGGAGCCCACAGATATGAACAAACCTAGTGAAGACTTTTCACGCAAATTCATGACCCACAGTTGGGCTGAGATCGAACTACCAAGGAGCCTGAGTCATACCACAGTGCATGACCCTGATCAAAATGTACTTTCCCAGGAGTATACTAAGGCTATGACACTCAGACTTGCAGCTAGCCTGTAGATTCTGAGTCCTGACATTAACTTAATGACTCAGACCTGGGCTCGTTCAGGGTGGAGTAAGGGTGAGCTGAAAGAAATGAAAGCCTCTTTTGCAAACTCATTATCTCCAGATGTACTAAGCACAAATCTAGTACAGTGGATGATCCCGCCCCCTGTGATTAAAGTAATTTCCATCAGATTGAAGTGGGAGGCAAAACTAATGAGGAGAAAACAAAAGAGATTGTGGAAAACAAAACCAATGTGGTTTTAATTTACTTGTGTAAGTTCCAAATTAGAGTTTTCTGTGAAGTCAGAGTGCCTGACAGCTCAGAGCACTGCTGTAGTTTTGCAATAAAACTCAGCTGTTCTCTCAAATGCAGGACACCTTAAAACTGTCTCTATTTTGCATTAGCAACAGGTATGCCTGCAAGTTTATTGCAGTTTATTTTAGTTAGTTTTCATATTTCTCAAGCTGCTGTACCAGGTAATATTTTCTCAGACTCCTGTACAAAACCTGTTTCCATGCTTGGCATTAATTTTTCTGTGGCCTGTTGTAAAATGTAGTCATAACTGCTTGTAGACTGCATTTCTGTAGGCTGCAGTTTTGCAGTCTTCAGGATATAACTGCCATGTGATGTAATCAAATGCATCCATATTGGAATGACAGCCATGAACATCTAGCCTCAACCAGATAGATAAACAACTTTTTTTTTTTTCTTTTTAAATTTGTAATTCACTCAAAGAAATAAAGGAAATTTTCCAGCATTCTGAATTCTCACAGTTTTCCTTCTACTGAATGGCATTATTACTTCAACAACAGAATAATAATCAGATGAAAAACAAAAAAAAAAAAGAAAAAGCTTCAAAATAATACTCAAAAGAATTCTCTACATTTTTAATTCAGAAATCAGGGAATTCATGTGAGTGAAAAAATATTTAAAATTCTTAAATATTCCGGAAGGTTTTACTTTTAAGTTTTGCTATCTCTTTTCATGCCTGAAAACATAAATAATATTTTAAAAGATATTTTTATGCTTCTCTTTAAATTTTAGAAGCAAGAAAGGTAGTTACAGAAAAAAGAAAAAGGGATAAAAGTACTTTCTATGTTGTGAAATTGGACAGTTCTGTTCAGTGGGAAATTTTTTTCAGTTTTAATAAAAATTCCTTAACTAACCAAGATAAAGCATAGTTTTTCCTAGTTTACTAATAATATTATCACATTTAGTGGATCTGTATATTTTATAACCAAAAAAAAGAAAAAAAAAAGAAAAGAAAAGAAAAAAATTATCAAAAATGTCTCCTCATATCACAAGGGTAAGAATTCTGCTGGATGCAGAGTGGCAGACATAACACATGAAAAAATTAGGCAACCTTTAAGCAGTTTCTGAATTAACTATCTGCTTTGTAGAAAAATATTCTTATATAAATTCTTTTTGATTATCTCTTTTCAGTTTTCCAAATTTTCAATTTTTCTCTTCATACTACTTTCAATTTAGCTGATTTTTAAAGTTTAATGCTACTTTTGTATGGCTTAAATTTTGTGTGACCTTTCACTGTGAGTTATTGTGTTGCATAAGTACAGGAAATTAGAAGTTAATGACTCCCTGTGGATGAACAGAGCTTGTTCCTGTTGCTTGGAGTACTAAAATTCTTGTGTGTGATTTGCTTGACAAAGGATGAATTTTTGGAAGCTGTGTATGATGTCAAATCTTACACAAATCTTTATTTTAAGCCACCTTCTCTCCTTACCTAGATCATTCTTGTAATATGTAGCAGTCCAGCTGTTTTCAGTGTGCAGTTTTGTGTTGGCTACACCTGACAAGTCCAGATGAAGAGCGGGCGCAGACCTGTGTGTTGCAAGACCTCTCACTGCACTGTGCCCAAGAGCAACACTGAGTTCACAGGTTTTGCTTGAGGTCATCAGTAAGACAGAGATGTGCACGTACATTCCCCTAATGCCTTTTGGAGATGGCCAACTGTACTGACTGTTCTTCCTGGAGTATCTTTTTATGTGCAGATTAAAAGAGGAGAAGATAATGTATTACAGAAGTGAGTCCCTTTATATAGCTTGTTTCTCTCTGTGAAGTTTTATCAGTGAAAAAGCTGCAGGCAGAAAAACAAGATAGCCCGTGATTGATTTTTGAGAAGAGCTTTACACCATTTCCAGAATGCCATCTCAATCTTTGATGGAGAAAATTTTCCTTGGGCAGATGACGTATAGTAGTTTTTGGAGGAGATAATAAATATCCTCTCTTACTAATGCATTCCATTTTATTAGCTAGATCAATATTGCTGTAATCTCTAGCCATTAGCATCTCATTGCTGTATAGTACATAAAAATATTTACATTAACACTGATCAAAATTGCAACAGCATATATTAAAATATGAATGACATATAATCAGAATTTTCTGTTTCTACTGCCTCCAGTTATTTGTGACCCCAGATATGAAGTTCAAGTTTACACGTAATAGCACAATTATGTAAATCTGTAATTCTAACAGTGAATTACAGCTGGTAATGATCAATAATTATATTTATGTATGATGTGAAGTTAATACTGCTACCATAGATTAATGTAAACAACAAAATTATTTCTGCAGTCAAGAGCTAACAAATCATCATAAATAAAGAGCACTAAAACAATCTCTTCAGAACTTTAATTCCCCCAGCATACTAAACAGATTTTTATTTCCGATGAACGTAAAAGCACTGATTAAAGACAACACATGTCTACAAAAATCGCACAATGGCTGTATCTGTTAACATAGTTTGATTTTTTCTTTTTTTTTTTAAGAATCTTTGAAAACAAGTTTGTTTGACACAAATAAAAATCTCTCCAAGGAAATGAGGATAATAATTTTCTTGGAAAAGTTCTGGGGGAAAATAAACCCTAAGGAAAAAAGCAGATTAAAAAGAAAACCATGAGGAACAATCAAACACAGTAGTTCATAACTTTGGAGCTCTTCAGTGTTCTCTCACCTGTAATATTGTTCTTTGCTGGATACAGCAACAGGGAACTGCATAATGGGGAAGAGCAGTCCTTGGAGTAGCTGAGTTGGCTTGAGTAGGTGATATCAATGAAGTTTTGGTGTGGTTTGTTCACTATTCTTTCAAGAACATGAAACCACAGATACAGTAAGAACTTATTTTGCCTTTTAAAGTTCCATCTCAACATTTTTCAGCCTTGCCTTGTAGCTGTTAATGTGAAATGTGTGTGAATTGGAACCTTCTCCCAGAGTGTCTTGTCCTGCAAAATGCAAGGTTGCCCAGAGCTTTATGATTTTGTCAGCCCTCCAAATCAACTTTACTACCTACAGAAATCAGGCTATTTAGTTAGAAAGGTGATCACACTAATAACCACGATGACTCCCTTACAGAAATGGTAAAACCCAGGGAAAGAAGTGGATGGCTGTAAAATAAAATAAGCTGTACTTACCCTTCGAGTAAGAAGCTTATATATGCATCAATATATGAAATGGTAACAGTGCAGAAAATCACTCAGTGTTTTGAGAAGTGTTAAAGTTTAATTCTTGAGGAGGAACAGTGTCAGGCCTGAACTCCAGTTCCTATTTCTTCGTAAGTGGCATATTTTCAAAACAGCATCATGAAACACAGAGGGTATTACCTCCAAGTACAGAGAAAAATGGAAAAATAGGATTAAAAACTCAGAGCGAGGGAAATAATTATCTGTCTTTACAAAATGCTAGGAAACATGGTTTTGAATCACAAACATAGCTTTCTTTGCAGTGCCAAGGGGCTGATCCAAAAAGGACCAAAATACTGATTCCATTGAATTTTGCCTTATTCCTTAGGTCTTCTTTTTCTCTGATACATATAATGAATTTTTTAAAGAAATTATTGGTGTTGTGGGGTTTCTGTATAACCTGAATGAAGCTTAGGCTTCTATTAAATATTTCTCTCTGTGCAGAAGAAGTAGATTTTAGGCAAACTCATTTATTTACAGGCTTGGAATAATTGCAACTCCATGAGTTCCATAGGAAGACTGTGCTGCAGAGTGTTGAAGGAATTTCAGTTGAGTGGCAAGGGTGTGTATTACTTACTAATATTTTTTTATTGTTTTAATAACCATGAAGGAACAACAAAGGGAACATAAAATTACACTAATTCTTAAAAAAAAAATAAATTGCTAATTAATTACAAATTAAATAAAAAAGGTTTTGTAGTACTCTCTTTTTGGCACTTGAATGATGGAAGAAAGCCGCCAAATTTATTGCTGGTTTCTGATTGTTCTCAGACAGTGCCCTAAGTATGTGGAGGTTTGGATTACGATTTTCAATTTCATTAATTTCATAATTTCTGTGAGATGTTGTAAAAGTGAGAAGATTAAGAACTAAATATTGAGGAGGAGACTAAACACTTTTGGCATTGAAAATTGTTTGAACAAAATTGGAAGAGTTGGAATAATTTTGGGTTCACATTTTTTAAAAAAGGTTGATCTTCCCTTTCACACTTCTTTTCACCTTGCTTCCCTTCCAGCTGCAATATTTCCTTGTAAATTTTCTTACTGACTAGGAGAACGTTTGATAAATAAATAGCAAAATGTTAAAAAACATTTAGAAGCACAACAGAGTGGGGAGTCTGAACAAACAGGAAACAAAATAAACAACAGGCACTCTTAAATCAAATCTTTAAACATCATTAAACCTAATCCAGTAACTTCAGAATAAATTTAAAACAGACTTAAAGTTTATAAAGAGGGCAAACCAGAGGATAAATAATAAAAAACATAACAAAAAAGAAATCCTGAGAATTATGTGAGGCAGCTTTAGGGTACTTCAAAAATTACTCAGATGACCCTATTATCAGTCATGTTTTTAAATTCACTTAGCATCTTCAGGAAAACCAGGAAACCCTGTGTTATTGCAACGATTTCATGAAATATATAGTGGCCAGCACTGAGAAGTACTGAGCAGAAAATTTTGCAGAAAATTATTCTGTTGTATGTTCATGGTAATTTCAGCGGAGAAAAGAGATGTATGACATACTAAAACAACAAGGAAGTCTGAGTAATTATGCTCAAAGGTGAAATAATAATCAGACTTCCTCAAAAGATAATTTTGTACAGGTTTAGTACAAGATATTTAGACAGTTTATTTCAAAGTAATAACTGGCTTTGAAATCTTCTCCCTGCCCACACTCAACTTGGAAACTAAAGGAGACTGGGAAAGTATTTCTTTGGGGAGTTTTTCTACCCATAAAATCTTCATAAACATTTTTATCGTGTCAATATAATCTATATCTGTAGCTAATATCATTAGTTTAAAAAATCAGTAATGTTTGACATGTTAATTATATGAAAGACCATCCAGATGATTCAGGTGGAATTTAAAGGTGGAGTTTAAAGTAAAAGACCTGAAGGCACTTTTCTTTTACCTAGGTCATCATAAACCAGGTTTCTTTCCATACCCTAAAATATACCTTGAAAACATATCTGGATGTTCCATTTCCTGTGGGAATTATTCATTTGCTGGGATGGAACAAGAAGTTTGCATTTATTTAGTGCTCTGAATGTGGTGAAACAAAGATGACTGGATTAGAAAATATGTATGTTTCAGCATGAAAACTTTTATCATAGCGTCTGAAGCAAATAATTTAAAATACTCCCACTGCTGAGTACAGAACTTTAGAAAACATTCCTCAAAATATGTGACTAGCTCAACCATTAAAAAACAAACATGCATATTAGGACAATGGAAATACCATTTTAATTTAAGTCATGTGTTGAAACATGTCAGTAAAACTACTTGTCATATTTACCATAGCAGAAACTAATGTGGATCATAATACACAGTGTAACTGCATGTTACAGACTTTTTTTTCCATTTCTCTAGCAAATTTGGAAACTGATACAAGAAACCTGTAAAGATGAAGAACTAGTAGTCAAAAGTAACATACTTGAGGGCTAGCCAGAGGCAAAGAGAAAAGAGATAGCTTTGGCCTGTTTTGATACTTCAAGCATTGTGGGGGATTTTGCACATTGCTTCTGTGCAAAAGTGTCACATTCCTGAAAGATATCTCACTATCAAATCATTCAAAGCAAAGAACCAGAAATATCCTTCCAATGCCTTACATAAAGACATGTATTGCCAATGTGATTTCAAAACAGTGGTTGTGCTGCAAGTTCTGACCCCTGAAGTGCAATACAAGTGCACACTGGAAACTCTTTGGCAGAATATAACAACCCTCTTAAAATTATCCTTGTGAACAAAAGGATTTCTGATGAGTTGAAGAATGAAAATCAAAGCACTAGAAATCTGTTTATATAAGAGGTCGTTCAAATTTTGTCTGTATGAGAGATGGCTCGGAGTACTCTCTGTCAAATAGAGTAGCACAGTAAAAAAAGAAGGATATTCAAGATAATAAGGAATAAGGATTATTGCATTTCACTACAATTGAGTACAACAAGATGTTGTGGAAAAAGTCATCTAGCCCATTGCTTGTGGGTAAAACAAACAAGACTTCAGTGAAAACTAGTCTGTTTAACTCCAGCAGTAATGGTTTCATTAAAATGACAACAGTTCATAAACTGATGCCAGACAAGGTTGCCCTCCCTTCCCCAAACCCAGTGAGCAGGTAGAAGCATAGCAAAAAGACAATCGGAAATCTGATCAGACCTTGGTCAAGGAAATTGCTTCAAAACATGCACAGATGTATGTTCAGTAGCTGTTAGAAGCCATCCTTGAGATCTATTTTAAAATCAGTAAACCGAGCCAAATTAGCCTGATTGTGACAGAAAAAAAATCCCAACCAAGCAACCTGTGAACCAGCCAACCAAAAAAGCACAGAAAACCAACCCAAAATCAATAAACTCTAAGAAGGAGTGAAAACCGCTGGGAAAGGTGCAGAAAGGTGCAGAAACCTTTACTCTGCAGAGAAACTAAATCCCTGCCACACACAGAGTGATTCAGTGGTGGGAAAAGGAGAATACAACCTCTCTCCAACTCCATTTACTTGCCCTCCATTTACTTGCAGATCTGTGTGAAACCAAGCTGCTGCCTGTGCTGAGGGCTGGTATGAACTTCCCAAGCCTTCTGTGAGTGCGACAAGGTCAGGAGAGGGCTGGCCAATATCTGCAGGTTGGTTGCCTAACAGAAGTTAGTGCTGGCTGCGACTCTAGGTTTTCTGCAGTTCCTCTGAAGAATGAATGACTTCACAGCACAGACCTGTGATGATGTATTCATTAATTATGCAGAGGAATCAAACATAGCAGCTTAATTTTTGGGAATTACTTGGGAATACTGCTTGATCCATGCTTGCATTAAACCTCTTCTTCCTATGATCAGTACTACCTCCTGCAGCTTCCCAGAGTTACTCTTCTCTCAGGTGATCACCTACAAAGTTGTTACAAATTAGTGAAATTCTTCATTAAGGCTATGCATTGCATTAACTTGTTATATTTTTGTTAGAAGATGTCACCTTTAAGAGGCACATTTTCAATGTGGAGTTAAAATTTTCCCCTTGTCCCACTACAGCAGTGTCTTTTATCTCTTAGTTCAACACTTCATGTCTTACCTTTGGCAAACATCACACACTTTGCGTTTGTATTGAAAATACAGAATGCATTGAGGGACTGGGGCTAAGGCATTTGTAAGACTATCTAGGAGAAGATTTGAAGCGACATCATGAAAAAAAGTCAATCCAGCCTGCATTCACCATCTGAATGAAACTGCCTTTCCAGTATATGCCATGGCTTGCTAACAATTCTATAATAGACTCCAGAAAATATATAGATGATTCACTCAAAACTGTTTCAATGTCAGTTTTAGAAATCCACATTTAACATCTATTATCACTTGTATAGTACCAATTACTTGCATTGCTAAAATCCCATTTTTATTCTTGTTTGCAGTTACTTGTAAAACAGCACAAGATACCTAAGATAATTTTAAAATAAAAATTTAAATCCAGAGTAATCTTTCCCAAAACATACACCCTCTGTCCAATTCACATCAATTTCTACAACAGCATCACTTAAAAGCTGTCAATCAAGGAATGACTGGAAATGAAGAAATCAATTGGATAAACTATATATTTGCTGCATCCGTTGAAGACCCACTAAAAAAATAGATATATATTTTTAAGAAACCCCACAGTGATTACTTTGTTTTGTTTCCTTCAGTTTCCTTAGGCATATCACCTAATCCTGCAATTTCCCAGCACTTCAGAAATCTGGCACTTCTGATGTTTTTTTGTATAGGGAACTGTCAACACTTTATAAGTGAGCTCAGGCTTTAGAAGGGGGGCCTTCAGGGAGGTTGTTTATTTTCCATTTGTTCTAGTTCACCCTTAGTGAAAACCTAGAAACCAAGATTTTTCACAGACAGGCTCTGTGAAACACTTTTTTTTTCCTAGCAATGCCAGAGACTTCTTCCTACCCCATGAGACAAGAAGACAATGCTGTTTGTCAAAACCAAAGCATCAATAAAGTCTGCAACTGTTATTACAATATACTATCTTAATTTAAACATAAACAAACAAAACTGTCCCTAACTTGTCTATTTACCTTTCTGCTTTCAGGAGATGTAATTGCATTTCCAAGATGACCTTTGCTTTCAGTGTAAAGCTGCCAGACATATCTTTTTTTCTTACACATCTGTAAATGATCATGTAAAAAGAAGTAAATAAAGCTTAATGTCAAAGTAACTTTGAACAGCCCATAGTCAATTCATATCATAAATCTGTAATTTTACATAGTTAATTAACTTGCAAATTCCTTCCTATCTCTCTAGCATGCGTCTTCCTTGTTCAGCAAAGAAGCTGAAAGAAATGTTTTACTGTGCCAGCTGCTGCTGTTGCTTGACTCCTTCCATTTGATAAAGAATCGGTGGTTGATCATCTTACCTTGATCACCAAGAAAAAAACCTGCCAAATTCTGAGACCATACATGATTATTACAATTTAGAAGGTTCAACTTATGATTCAACTTATGATTGAAATTATGATGTTCTGAAAGAATTCTTTGCACTGAGATCCTTTCCCTCTTACCCAAGTGTTGGAGGTTAAGATTTTTCTTTTTGTTTTTCTTTTTGCTCAGGGAATTTTCTTCTATTTTCTCCCTAGGAAATGGAAATGATGGTACTTAAGAGAGACAAAAGATGACAAAAGAATCAGAGAAGGGGGCAGTTTGTTAGTGTCTCTGATCTGGGGGGGCTTTCTCTTGGGACGGACAGAGATTTTGGCTGAGGGACGAGGGGCTGGCCTCAGCTCCTTGCTTTCTCTTTTTCTTGGTACTAGAGGAGAAATGATGCTGCTCTTGCTGTGGGGAGAATTCCCGGCCACTAAGGAGTTCCATCCTTTACTGCTTCTCCTGCTGTGAGTGAGGCTTTGCTCAGAAGAGCAGCTGTTGGACTGGTACCTTGCCAACATCCAACCTTACTGAAAAGGACCCTCACCGTTTACTTGGGTGCCTTGTGGGAAAACCCAGGACCCCAATCCCCTCCTGCTTCCAGTGGGAGCCTTTCCCAGCTGTTTCTGGGAGCCCAGCTGGCACTGCTCAGCCCTGCTGTTTTCTGATACTACTTTGGGTTTTTTGCTACACTTTAATCCAACACCCTATGTCCACCTGTGGCTCCTGCTAAGGGTTTGGAGTTTTTGCTACACTGCCATTTTGGGGTGTGCTCACCTCTGCTACTCTGGCCTGCTGCTCCGAGTTTCCTGCTACAGCCCATCTGGAGCAGCATTGGGACCAGCGGGCTGCCGTGAGTTGGCAAAGGAAGTGCCTTTTCTCTCTCTTGCGCTGGTATGCCCACCACCTCGGTGTGAGGGAGAGGCGGTTGAGCCCGCAGCACAGGGCCCCGGAGGCTGCGGCTGAGCCACCGCGCCTGGCTGGCCCGGAGCCGGCGGCGCCCCTGCTGGCCGTGCCGGGAACTGCAGCAAGGGGAGAGCGCCTGCGGCCAGGAGAAGGCTGGGACTGTGTGTCTGGGTTTTGCTGCTGCTGTCATTGTTTGTTTGCCCTCCTCTACACACCGGTAAAGAAATGTTATTCCTTTTCCCATATCTTTGCCTGAAAGCCCTGTAATTTCAAAGTTATAATAATTTGGACGGAAGGGGTCACGTTTTCCATTCCAAGGGAGATTCCCACCTTCTTTGGCAGACTCCTGTCCTTTAATCCAGGCACCAAACCTGTTCTTCCCATTATTTATCTCCTAAAGAAAAGAGTGGGATGAAACATTGTGGCAACTTAAGTGATCATCAGCTCATCGTTCTTGTCAAATTGAACTGATTATTTCCCATCTTTAGACCAACACCAGGAATTGCATAAATAATAGGAGGACCAAAGAAAACAGGGTGGAAAACGGATTTTGAAAAGTGCACCACTTCCACGTATGGACTGCTAAAAGAGTATTTAAAATGCTAGGGGAAGAAAATACATTTCTATTCATAATTGACTAAAAGATTATATTTCATTCTACTTAACACTTCCCTGCTCCTGAAGAGGTTTGGGTTTCTAGTTTATATTACAACCCATTATATGCAGAAATAAAATGATTTACTATAAAAGTTGAAAAGTACAAGCTGTTGCAGACCATCTACTTATCAGTTCAGCACGAATGCAATGTGATAGAAATACACCCTTTGCAAAGAACCTTGCTTTAAGGGGGCTTTCATTCAAGGGTTTTATAAAGTTATGGAAAGGCTACTCCTCCACGACATTAGGAATCCAAACGTATGTTATGAATGCCATAATTAAAATACAAGCATAAGTTTAATCATGAGAATAATTTGTAAATCAAGCACAGTTCATTTTATCCTTACAAATTGTTGGGGGAAAAAAGGGTATAAAAAAGGATAGAAAGGAGTGGAATAAGAATATCTAATGTATGCAGATGTGTGTGCTCAATGTGTAAATAGGGCCAAGCAACTATAATTTCCTCTTACACAGAAAGGAGCTATGACACTAGGGGTGAGAAACTCTGTTTCAACAAATGTAAGAAATAACAAAATATAATGGGAGGGAATAAAATATAAGATATTAAATTGAAATAAGTATTTTAGGTATTTGATTACAGCCCCTTTTTAAAGCACTTTCCCTCCTACTCTGGAGAAGGGCACATCACAGAAAATCTGTCAATATTTGTCTACACTTCTAATGCAGTAACATCCATAATTACTCATACCACACAAGGACATGATACTGTATATGACCATACAACAATTTAAAAAGTGTTCTATTAACTTTCAGTGAGGACAAATTATATTTGTGATCCTATCTCTTTCCTTTCAAGCACTTGGGCTTGTGAGACCACTACTGTGTCAAGCAAAAGGATGAGGTCTGGCACAAGACAACAGTTTTTTTTCCAACAAATCCACCTTTGATAGAAGTGGAGTTGTCAGAAAAACATTAGCAAGTAAATTAACTTTTTGAACATACCCTGGAATACTGGGAGTTAGCTTTCCCCACCGAAGTCATGTCTATGAAGTCTGCAAACTTTCATGTTAATAAGAAGGAAACTCATACCTTCTATCAGAAATCCCTCCAATGCAGAAATTCCCAGCAAAGAACAAAGGCAACTCTGTGTCCTTGGAAACAAGATATTGCTTTGGGTGCAAGTAACTGACATGGGATGTGGGATTGGCAAAACATAAGAGACTGAAATAATTAGGTTTTTTATTAAAATGTGTTTCTTTGATGCTCAGCTATATAAAGAAGGTATAAATGTTTATATACTATAATTGACTCTTCCTCCTTCCCTCACATGTACATCCACAAGATTCAGAGTCCTTCTTTTTAAAAATATCTTGGCGTAACTGCAATTGTGAAAGTTTAACTTTGAGGTCTTATGGACTGTTCACTTGCCTCTTTCAGTAGGATTTGTCTCAAACCACTTGTAATCAATTCAGAAAGAAACAGTCTCGTGACCAAACCGAGGAAAATGTAATTTCCCCCCCCAGCCAACACATTTACACTAAAACTGGTCTTAAGAACTTGCAGACAGATATCAATACAGAAACAGATATTGTAATTATTCATCTTCTTTGAAGCTGTCACTCATTCAAGACTTCTGGATTTGGGCTCCTTTTCAATTTCAAGCAAGTATTAAAAATGCACAAAATATTTGGAAATAATTTAGCTTTTATTACTGTGGTTCTAATTTATTTCCAACCTTTGACCATATTAATTTCAGATGTTTCCAGTATTTCTACATTTCACATTGTGTTTTTTCATTTCTCTTGCTTCTGTACCTCTTATCACTTTCCATCATCCACTTAGCTTCTATTTTTTTCCTATTTTTTCCCTTATTTCAAACCACTTCCTAGGATAGCAGCTCTAGACCCTTGGATCTTCCAATTTTTAATTTACCCTCTCAATACTTTACTTTTTTCCCCCTAGTTTTTGCCTCCTCTTCTGTATGTTACTGCATAAGCAGTATGTATTTTTAATACCATACAGCAAAGAACATCTGCTTAGAGAAAAAGATAATGTAAGATTATATGCAAATAGGAAAGTTTTGACAGACACAAAATTAAAGTAACTCAGTATGTGGGTGAATCAGAGAGATTTTAAGGTTTTTTTCCTTCTCATTGTGCTTTGAAATTTTTGGGGGGGTGTGAGTTTCTGCCCCTTTCCCTTGTCTGTTGATTTTAAGTGTATTTTCTACCTTTTTTTTTATTTATTTAATTTTTTTTTTTTTTTTTCTTCCCTCACAATAATTCTTATCTCTTTTTTCTGGACTCCAAGCATGTCAGCAAAGAAATCTCAGCACTCCATTCACAAAACTCTAGCTCAAATTGGAAAAAGCTGTCTTTGAAAAAACAAACTTAAAATATTACAGAGTGGGTGAGATCTTGTGGAGGCAAGCTGAACTTACAATTAGCAATAGTATGGGTAAAATAACAAGGAAAGAAATGCTAACTTTTTCATAAATGTATTTAAATGTGGGTAGGTTTTGTTGGTGTGTCGCTTTTTGGGTGTCGGGATTTTTTTGGTTTTGTTTCTTTGTTGGCATTTTTTTCCTTTTTTTTTTTTTTATTTTTTTTTTTTTTTCCCTGCTTTACCCTTAGGGAAATTAAGAATGACAGAAATTAAAAATTGACTGCCCTGACATAAAAATGGATAATCTCAGATAAAAATTTGTATTTTATGGATATCCAACCTAAAATAATCTAATAATTTTTATGTTTGCCAAACATTAATGACAATATTGAACAATTTTAATGGACAAAAATGGACAAAATTATCAAATTTTTCTCTAGGAGAGAAGATGAATTTTCATGAATATAGGAGATTGCATGAAGTTTATTTTGCATACACAATAATAACTCACCAACAATAACCTCCTAAGATTATTCTAGAATTTGAAAGTTCAAATAAATTGAAATTTCAAAGCCCTTTAATCCACTATTTGAACTATCCTGTAGAATCAATCCTACAAGTAAAACTTGTATCTAATTCACACCAGGTGTCTTTCTCAAAGAGATAATTGAGTTGTTTCTTTGATGCTCTTTGGGTGCAGTTACTGAACTTCTGAACAAAATTTCATTGACAGATTTTTATAGAATAAATTGTTATTTTAACTGACAAAAATTTGAATATTCATGCTTAGTGGTAATGTTCTGTCTCTAGCTCACATGATTATATGGGGGTACTTCAGTAAGTGTGGAATATAGAAATCACCCATTTTAAAATTTCAGTACTAAAGTCTGTATTTATTTAACTGAAATTTTAAGGGTGCCTCTGGGTGCAACCTAGTGTACAAGTTTTATACCCAATGTTCAATTTTTTTAAAATTTTGATGTTCAAAAATAGAAACTGCCTAAAACATGGGAGACAGTCAAACATAATGTATAATTATGTATAAGATATTAAGAAAGCAACTCTTACCCAAATTTCAAATGTTATTTTGCAATTATTATTATTTTTGAATTTTGCAGCTGAAATGAACAAATGAATTTTGAGAATGGTCTTCCATGAGCTGACATCAATTAACATTAAATCAACAATTTAATTAACTTAACTTCATTTAATTACTTTAATTAATTAACATTGTCAGTGGTTCACAATTTGTGCTGTGTATGGGTTAAAATTTTATTTTAGCTAATAAAATATCTGAAGCACCTGTCTTGCCAAAAGCTGTTACTAAATGCTTCATTCCTGTGGGATACTTGTGCAGGTATAGTGGAGGTATATAAATGGCAAGAGAATAAAGGCAGCATCCACTTTATTTCCTTTGCAAACCTAATTCTGTTGTCTTCATCAGAGTTAACTTCTGAGAAACAATGGGATTAGTGAAAAATCAGGCAGGAAATAAAAGCCTGAGAAAAAACTCAGCCATGCCAGAACTGTGGCAAGGTTATATATCATAATGACCAACTCACTATTTCAGCATACTGTCCTCTTCTTTTTTACATCAGTTTTCCTTTCCAGTTTTGTGTCTTGAGGAAGTGAAACTTCAAGGAATAATTTTTAATAATTTTAAAATCAACCTGTTAGACCAAGTTGGTGGGCTTACTCTCTGAATTTTTTTTTATTAAAAAACAAAACAAAACAAAACTAAATAGAATTAACTGAATGGGTGAAGATAGGAACTTCAAAAATTAAAAAAAAAATAAGCTCTTGAATGATAAAACTACTTTTTCACATTTCACAAGTCATATCTTGGGTGCTTCCAAAAAAACCTTCATATAGCGTATGCATAGCATATGTGATGGGCATGTTCTTATATTTTGCAAGCAAAAAGGTTATATGGAAAATTTAGGCCCAAAATTATTTTGCAAAGGCTGCAAAGATTAAAGATCATTTCACCTACACAGCTGCCATCTCATTTAAATTTGCATCCAATCTTCAGTAATTATCACACGCACACACACACACACACACACACACTCTGTAGCTATGCCCTATACTATATTAAAAAAAAAGATCCTGTATAAATGAAATCTCTTATACACTTCTGTGAGAAGCAACACAGCTAAAGAAAAGGATCCAATGGGGTGCATTCAGAGTGGGTATTAAATACTGGCAAATATTTTTCTTCCCAAGAGGAAGAAAAATTCAAATTAATTCAGTTTTGAACATTTATTTGAGAAAAGATTATAGATTTCTGTACTCAGATATTAACCCACTTTTGCTATTCATAAGATGACCTTCAATTGAACTGTGAAAAGTAAATGGCAGGAATGTTTCCTGAAAAAGTTTAGTGAGGATGTAAGAGATTAATGAACATATTTGTGTTGGACACTCTCTCCTGTATAGCATATTCAGAGTGATAGAATCACGTTATTTATTGTATTTTTTTTGAGATCATTTGCAATGTTAATTTATATGAGTTTGATATCGCTTTTGTCTTCTAGTTGTGTGTTATTCTGAGAAATCCCTGGGGAAGGAAAGGATTTATATGCTTTGTGTACACATTCTGCAGACTAAGCACTCTGGCATAATTATTTTTGGCACTCACTAACTGATTAAAACATCCAATTTAACTCATGATCAGTAAGATTAAACCTTTTTAATATACCTCAAAAGTAAATTATCATTTGCTACTCAAACATCCCTTTCTGCACATGTCCCTGATAAAGCTGTTCTTTTATTTTGTTAATGTACCTTTTAACGAGGATTCCCTTTTATTTCTTCCTCTGGGCAAAACTGCCTTTTCTTTTTTAGAGAGGTAGGAAAAAAGATGAGCTGGAAGCTGACTATGCTTCTACATGTCTTTCTAATGTCATATAAGTTACCTCTTTCCTGTGCGTGTGTTCTGTACAGACTCAGCTGTTAAAGAAAACACATCCTTGCTTTGTGTTTACTTGATGTACAGACAGATGTACAAACAGACGTACAAACAGACAGCAGTTAGGAGGAAATAATATTTTGAAAAATAATTTGCATGACTCAGAAGAATATTGTTCAGGCTCTTATTTCATTTTGCAATAGGTTTTTTTAGGATAAGTGACACTTTAATTTTGCAAGAAAGCCATTTGAAAACATGTCCTAAAAAAGCCTTAGCATTGAAACTTGGAGGAAAGAAAAATAGTCTCTCCAAGAGATTGAAAACCCTCTTCATCCCTATATGAAGATGGAAACTCTTTTTGTGAAGTCCAAAATGGCATGAGTACCCAGAAAGCTATTGCTGGAAATAAAATTTGCTCTTTGATGCACACAAAGAGTGTTCTCTGCTTACCTAGGACCAATATGGAAATCTAAGACAGCCACAGGACAGCCATCATAAACATAAGGATAAGTGGTTAGAGTAACTTTTTCAGAGTGTTAGTCACCTAGATTTCATTCCTTAGTTCAGAATTATGTATCTGAGATTAAAGAGGCCTTGTTTTAGAAAAACTGGGTCAACTTGACTTTCTTATGTGATGCCACTTACATGATGCCATCAGTCCAAGCTTTTATCACCAATACAGTTCCCTGAAAGAATTTCATCTGACCTGCAGGAAACATGCTTTTGTGATCAGCCCTCTTAATGTTTCAAGATAGATGCAAAAGTTGGGAGACAATTCAGAATGTGTTCAATGTGAAATAAGCCAGTGTGAAGTCAAACAGCGAACACTGACATTCAGAACCAGTTTATTTCCTTTATTTGTCTTCACATACAGAAAGGGGTTGTCATAGAAGCAAGCTAATATCAGAGTTTAGAAACTTGAAAAAATAACTCTTTCTGTCTAATAAAACCAAAAGAAACAGCTTCTGAGAAGGCAGCTCCAGGCAGCTCTCCATGCCCAGCCAAGTTCATTAGCAGGCTGCACTCTCGGCAGTGATGCAATATGCCATTACCCTCTGCTTTAGCTGATTTATTTTAAGCACAGGAAGAAAAGTCAAGATTGGACACAGAAGGAAACAATTGTTTTTGGCCTGTTGTGGTGGAGTTTACATGTAGAGGTGCCTTCTAGTCTAGTTGCTGAAGGGGAAACAAGTACAAATATCTATGCCTTGGCTGTTAGGGTCTGATTATAAGCACTGTGCTAGAGAATTCATGGATTATTCATGTGTAATTACAGATAGCTATTGTGCTCTTTTAAATCATCCCTATAGCCCATTATGGCCCATAACAACTGAAATAGCAATTGTCATAGTAAGGTTTGGGCTCTGTCATAGAGTGTAGACTCTAATCAATAATGATGAATGGTAAAATTTAGCATCAAGCCGGAGAAAGTCTAGTTGCCTCTTGCCATAAATCTGTGCAAATATCAAGTTGTGCAGCTGCTGTATCTGGAAATCTAAAAGGCAACACTCTCCCTCCACCCCCTACGCATGCACCTCTATAAAAGTTGAAAAAGGAGAAATGTGCAATATGTCCATTCTAATAATCCACATGCTGTTAAAACACTTTTCTATTTATTCAAAGCAGGGTGAACCCTAGGTTGTTTTCAAGGTCAATTCCAGGTGAAAGGGAGGTCATCTGGAGGCCACCTCGACTCCCATGCAGGTCAATAATGTCTCCTCACTGCCCCAGAAGACAAGCTGCTCACACCCAATCAATCCACAAACGCTCCTGCGCACCCAGTGTAATGATCAGTGAATAAATGTAGCCTATCATCACAAAACATGCTTTTTAAGTACCTTCCCTTTTCATGTAAAACCTCTAGCTGTCAAATTCTACATTCACTCATCCAGCAGTGAGTAGCAAAAAGTGAGAAATCAGGCTCTCATTGGGGTTGGTAAAAGGTCATTGCTGACAGACACGGAGGTTAAACTGCCGAGTTAAAATACTGTTCATTACCCACTGCAGCTTTTTGCTAACTACACTTCTTTGTGTTACAGTCAAGCAGTACATCAATATGCCCCTCCTCCTAATTCATTAACAATTGTTGAATTGTACAGGAGGGGGAAAAAGAAGGATTGATCTTTTATACCTTTTTTTTTAAATCTCTTTTCCGAGTCAAATATTTTATGTCTTTATCCACTCTGTATTAAATACTCTGCTTACAGGCTGTGCTGTCTTCTTGAACGGTTATCATTATAGGTACAATTCCTGAAGGCAGAGACGGCCAGTTCATATGAAAAACCAATGGTCTGGGGCTGCTCAAGCAGTGGTTTCTTTTCTCTTACCCTTTTTGTTAAATGCCCTTAGAATAGTGACATCTGTATAATGACAAACTTGAAATTTTGTGTCGCAATTGTGTCAAATTAAAAGAGGTTTGAATAAAAAAAGTGCTCCTCCTCCAGATGAGGCAA